>NW_025421786.1:0-152099 GCF_011764305.1 Mustela putorius furo | reverse complement strand
AATGTAACTATTTTAAATATTTATTCTCAGTAAACGATTTCAACCTATGCTCATTTAAGTAAGTTTGTGCATAATCCCTTTTCTATTAAACCATAGTGCAAGGACCAATGCCTTCGAGAGAACCCCAAGCTCTTTTTCTTTTTTCCCCCTAGAATGGCCTATGCGTAGGGATCGCGTTCCCTCTTTTCACACCTACTAGCCTTTGTGTGAGCACCCTACCATCGAGGGTTCATGTAATAACAACAATAACCAAAAAACAAACAAAAACCCACACATCCTCGTTCGAGTTGATTCACGCGTGCAGCACCATGCAATGGCGGGGATCCCTGCCTGGACCACTTAGGAGACTGCTTCAAACAGGTTGCGCTGAGCATGCATCGGTCAAACCCATCCTGTTGCTGGGTGACGCTGGTTCCCGGCTTTTGGCACAATCATAATCCACCGGCGAATTGACCCCAGAGGTGCAGCCAGCGTTAGGGCTGCTGATCTTTTTCGCGCCAGACAGCAATCTCAGACACCCACTCTACGGGTTAGCCAAGCTCGGCGGCTGCCCCAGCGCTCGGTGCTGGCCACACTGGCATAGGCCTCCCGTGGCTTCTCACCCGTGCCCCGTGCCCGGGCCTTCGCGCCTCAGGGCGGAGGGGTAGGGGGGCGGAGGCGGGGCAGCCCTGAGAAGGGGCTTTGGCTAATTGTGGAATCGGACTTGAGCTCTTCAGAGGACCAACGGCATAGAGTCTGAGAGTATGTGGATGGTCTTGCAGAGGAGGGGCGCGCAGCGCCCTGGTGCTGTGCTGCCAGCCCAGTCGGGACCTGCAGGACCCCCGTGACTCGCCGCCCCTGCACTCCCGCACTCTAGCCCAGCCCCTGAGGTCCGAATCGCTGTCCCGCTCCCGCGGCCCTCTGCCGCCCCGCCCCGCCCTACCCCGACCCATGGCTTCTCTGGAGTGACTACCCTCTGCGAGCAGGTAAAGTACACCTAAAGTCTTGACAACCCCCGCGCCCCTCACACACTGGAACAGAAAGCGCGGGCCCGCGAGCTCGCGGGTGGCGGGTCTCGGACCACAGCCCTCCCGCGCCCCCCAGGGCAGCGGGACAACCCCGGAACCCGCACCGCACCGGGGCCCCCATGGGGTCGGGCAGGGGACGGAGCCACACGAGGTGCCCCCCGCCAGCGAGCGCAATAGCCCCCATCGTTTGGCACCCTCACACGCGGGTGCCAAGGACCCCCTTCCCTCATCCCGTGGCGTGGCCCCGCCACTTTTGTTCTGGACTTGGGATCCCAGGTGGAAACTAGTCCCTCAGACCTCCCTGGCAGCAAGGAGCACAGGGAGGGATTCTCGGGTTTTCCACCCTGGCTCTTCCTCTCTCCACATTCACAAGCCTTCTGGCGTCCCTTTACTCTCCTCATTGTCACTTTTATTAAATGGTTTTGTTCTGCATGTTGACCCGCAGAGCGGCTTCATGAATGAATATACAGGAAACTGAGTAGGAGCCCACCTGTGAGAGCCCACCTGTGGAGGCCTTTCATTAGAATGGTCTCTGGTTCTAGCCTCAGTTCAGAATACTGCATGTACCTGAGGACCAAGTCCAGATGTTTCTTTCATCTCTGACTTGAATTTGAAATCCTAATGTCACTATGACCTGGGAAGCTGAGGTCCACAGCATCTTCATCTGAAATTCCACTAGAGCTCCCATTTACCTAGTGCCCAGCCTGAGTCTGTTTTCCACTACTGTCAGGGTTCTAGAAGTTCAGGCACTGCCCACCACTGACATTAGGGGCATCTCTCTGTCCAGATTTTCCCTTTACATAAGGAGGTCAGTTACAGGAGATTGGGGCCCACTCTAAGGACCTCACTGTAATGTGATTGCATGTGTAAGGACTCTCGTTCCAAATAAGGTCATGTTCTGTGGTACCAGAGATAAGGACAGCAGCAAGGTTTCGGGGGAAATGCAGGTCAGCTCTTAACAGTCCACGCTCTGGCTCCCCATATTCGTGTCCTTTCCGTGTGCAAAATACCTTCAACCAATGCCCTCCAAAGCACTAATCATCCCAGAATCAACTCAAAATCTGAAATCTCATCTGTCCTCCTCCACTCAAAGACCCAGATCTCACCCAGACCATGGGACCTGAGGACTGCATCCAGAAGCCACCATCTCCTGGTAATGCTGCCCATCAGGTCCTGACATCACCCTCATTCGTCACAGCAGCCAAGGGCCTACAGTTCCCAGAGACAATTTCTCAGAGGAACTTTGAAGACCACCTCAGAGGACGTTCTTTGGGAGTGAATGAAGAGGGAAGGGGGTCAGAGCCTCCTGCCATTCCCAGGGCACCCAGAACCCAGAGAGTGAGGCCTTGGGTGCTTTCTAGTGACAGATTCAAGGCAATTCTTCGACTTTGGGACTTCAGAGTTAACTTAGTTTTCATTTGTGATTCTTATTTTTGTGTGGGGGCCATAGCTTTTCTTTTGACCTATGGCTGTTTTCACTCCCGGTTCTGAAGAAGCCCCTAAATCCTAAACCTGTTGAGGACTCTGAAAGCTCTCAGAGCAGCAGTACTGGGGGACAGTGTGGACACATGGTTTGGTTTCTCCTCTGGCCTGATTCTGCGGCAGCCCCACTCTGTCCTCCTCAGACTTCAGAGCAATAGCTGAATAAGTGGAGAAAGGACCAGGGGGTCAGGAAGGTGGCCACCGAAGAGTGACTTCTCTGGAGGGTGTTGAGCTAGCAAGTGAGCGTGTTAGTCCAGCTCTGCCTGCAGTCTGGATGGAGCTGAACAGGGGCCAGGGAATGGGAGGAGGAGCAGAGAGCGGGGACAAAGGGACCAAAGAGGAGATTCAGACGAAGGGAAGTAATTGGGAGGAGAAAAGAAACTCTAGAAGACAGGCATGTAAGAAAGGAAAAGGGATGAAGTGGGCATCGGGAAAGGGCACCACCAGGGAAGGAGAGAGGGGAAGGGAAGATGGAGGGAGGGAGGAAAGGGGAAAGGAAGAAGGGAAAAGTCAGCACTCCAGGGCTCCCCCTGCATCTGAAGAGGAGGTGGCTGGTCCAGCTTGTCAAACAGGGTGCTCACTCTTTGGTCCCAGTTTCTGCTCCCAGTGCTACTGGGCTTTGCAAGGAAGGCAGGCTGTCCCCTGGGATCCACTGGAGCCCACAGGAGCCCACTGGAGCCCACAGGAGGGTGGGAGAGGTAAGATGCCACGGGGTCCTGTCCTGAGCTGCTCTGAGCTGCTAGCCTCACCACATGGTGCAAGACGGACCCCAGAACAAAGGAAGGACACAGGCCCACATGTCTGCCAGTGGCCCTGGGCACTTAGCTCATCACAGTGAACCACACCGCCTCCTCAACCCAGGCTTTCAAAGCCTGCTTCTTCGTTCCTGGCTTTCATGTCTGTACAAACATGAGCCAGATCTAACTCATCTCTGACAGACAATTCTGACTCACCCTGTGTCAGATTTTTATTAGTGGCTGTGATAGAGTAAGATAGCAATGCTCCAACAAACGGACTATTTCCTCCCACGTGACCTCAACAGTCTTATACATTTTCTTAGCGAAAAAATCTTGTCCCCTTCCATTAAGTTCATAACGTGGTTTAATGTATACATGTGCCTTCGTTAGATGCGAAGCGATACAGAGGTCCTTTTTTTTTTTAATTTTACAAGGTAAAGTCAGTGAACACATCTAACTTGACGAATACGTCTCTAAAATGTCAATCCAGGCAAAGCTTTTTCTGCCTACAGTTTGGAGCCTACCTGGTGACATTTTTAAAATGCTTTCAGTCCCTCAGTGAGGCTCGTGGAAGCTAGCCAGGGCTTACTACGTGCCAGGCACCGTGTCAGGTGTTGGAGCTAAATGGACGGAGAACTTGGAGGCAGGCTGGGGAGGGATATCCGTGACACAACCACAGCTAGAAATGAAGGCCAGTGCTAGAAAAGAGAGAGCAGGCTGCATGGAGAGTGTGTACCATGGGGCTTGTGAGCTCACGAATAAGTGGGAGTAACTGGAGTGGGGAGACGGGGGAGAGGAAGAGGGTCTTCCCATCAATGGGAATCACCTGTGCTTGGAGGCAGGCACCATGAGGGGTCTCCACAGGAAGAGGGAGGCAGCGTGGTTGAAGGGCAGAAAGACAGGGCAGAACAGGCATCAGTCAGTTGGAAGGGTAGGAAGAGATGGATGGGAAGATTATGGATGCCTTTGGAGGACTGAGAATTTGTTAGAAGATCAGTGCAGATTTCTATGGAGACAAAGGCCAGAAACTGATAGGTCTTTGAAAGGTCACTCTGGCTGCCTTTTGGCAAAGGGGTTGGTAAAAGGCACGTGCAGGTGTGAACACACCAGGTGGGAGGTGAGTGCAGGAAATCAGGTGAGGGAGCATGGGAACTTGGTCCGGGGGTATATAAGGGAAAATAGCCTTTAATGAGTTCCACAAATTGGCACCAGCTGTAGCTTCATTACAGCACTGGAAGGGGTAGGTGGGTGTGTCCTGGAGGTTACAGAGATTGCATGAGAAAGGGAAGTCTTTTTAGATCTTTTTTCCAGCTAGAGGAACTCTCACCTTATTGATAGAATTCCAGAGTGGGAACGGATGGACATGAGGACATCTTTGAAATGTCTGAATATGTTCTTCGACATCTTTGCAAGTGACGAGGAGACCTTGACTTTAGGAGGCCTCGGCATTCTTTGTAGCCAAAAAGATTTCACCTACAGATTTGGGTTCTCCCTTTTAAAGTCAAGAAGACAGACCTTCCAAAGGACACCTCCTATCATTTTACCCTCTCATCATACCTCACATGCTGGGATCTCCAAGACCCTCTGTTGCAGGTTGTGAGGATCCACTTTGGCCAGGCTGGTCTTGCCAAGAACACCACCACAGGAAATTTAGAGCCTGTAGTGCTATTAATAACATCATCTAAGACTGTTTTTGCTGCCCTCATGGCCTCTTCCCACCATGACTCACTGAAGCTTTTTACATGTTGTATCCATTAAGCTATAGTTCCCAAAGCTCATCTTCTCTAGTTCCATTAATTTTTAGGGGACCAGGCAAACCTTAAACTTGTCCCCCTTAATTGGATCCCTGTGCCCCCACAATCTCTTTGAATGACTTTCACCATGATCCTTGAATGAGCTCTGAGACCACTGCTGGTACCTAACACTTCTTGGCACCTTGTCTGTTAGGTTCTTGGAAGAGGAGGTGGCTATGGAGGTGAGTGGGGATGGGAGTGGGAGGATTTCTCCCTTCACTTACTTTTTTGTTTTTTCAAATAATGGGTTTTGAGGGGGAGGGAAAGGTTAACCAGACAATTTATTTTCCATCTCCCATTGATAAAATGTTTACCACTCCCCATTGGAAGAATTTAGATCTTTCTTTAGAATCTCCAGGAAAATCTCCCAAACCCAGCCCACCACCATGTGGATTCAGCCATCTTCTGATTCACCTCCAGATTGTCTCCTCCTAACTGCTCAAGCCACAGGTTAAGGGCAAAATGTTCAATGCCCAAGCAATTAAGTGGGGAACACGTTTATCTAAGCAATTGCATGCAGCTCTGTATCTGCATACAGGGGGTCTCTCCCAAGCCTTTCCAACCTCAGCAAAACAAGAAAAAGCCCCAGCGACCTGGGGGTATATATCATTCATTCATTTCTGTGTTCAACACTCATGGCGGATCCCCACCGAGACAGTGGGAGAGCAAGGACGGGAGCAATCCTGGAAGCTGAAGTCTGAGGAGGATTTCAAATTCAAGTCAGAGATGAAAGAAACATCTGGACTCTGTCCTCAGGTACACGCAGTATTCTGAACTGAGGCTAGAACCAGAGACCATTCTAATGAAAGGCCTCCACAGGTGGGCTCTCACAGGTGGGCTCCGACTCAGTTTCCTATATATTCATTCATGAAATCGCTTTGCGGGTCAACACGCAGAACAAAAC
Source organism: Mustela putorius furo (assembly GCF_011764305.1). Classification (NCBI taxonomy): domain Eukaryota; kingdom Metazoa; phylum Chordata; class Mammalia; order Carnivora; family Mustelidae; genus Mustela; species Mustela putorius. The sequence continues at coordinate 146,176 of NW_025421786.1, read as the reverse complement.
CATTTAAAAAAATGACAATGAGGAGAGGAAAGGGACGCCAGAAGGCATGTGAATGTGGAGAGAGGAAGAGCCAGGGTGGAAAAACCGAGAATCCCTCCCTGTGCTCCTTGCTGCCAGGGAGGTCTGAGAGACTAGTTTCCACCTGGGATCCCAAGTCCAGAACAAAAGCGGCGGGGCCATGGTGGAGATGAGGGAAGGGGGACTTTGGCAGGCGCACATGGGGGTGCAGAACGATGGGGGCTAGCGCTTCCGCTGGCGGGGGCACCTCGGGCGGCGCCATCCCCAGCCCGACCCCAGGTGGACCCGGGTGCGGCGCGGTATCCAGGGTGGTCCCGGTGCCCCGGTGGTCGCGGGAGGCTGGGTCCCGACACCCCCGCGAGCTCGCGGCCCGCGCTTTCTGCTCCAGGTGAGGGCGCGGCGTGGTTTCAATTTACCTGTGCGCAGAGGGTCGTCTGGAGAAGCCATGGGGCTGGGAGGGGCAGAGCGGCCTCTGGGGCTGGGCTGGAGCGCAGGAGCGCATGGGCAGCGATTCCTGTGGGTCCTGCAGTCCCGACTGAGCTGCAGCCTGCACGCCCCTCCTCCACCAGCCCCTCCACCTCCTCTCAGACTCTCCACCGGGTCCTCCGCGAGCTCACTTCAGGATTCCGCAATTAGCAAAGCCGCCCCCGCCCCCGCCCCCCTCCTTCCTGAGGCGGAGGCCCGGGCCTGGGCACCGGGTGAAGCCCTGGGGGCCTGCGAGTGTGGCCAGGCGCTCAGGGGCCTCCTAGCCTGGCACCCCCAGCGGGTATCCGCGGGCAGCCTGGCTGCGAAAAGATCATCAGCACTAAACCCCGGCTGCTCTCTTGGGTCACTTCGCTGGCTTCCTGATTGCGCCCCAAGCGGGGAACCAGTTTCCCCAGCACAGGCCTGGGCTGAGATGCCTGCCTGCTATTTGAGCAGTCTCCTGGTCTCCAGGCAGGGTCTGCCTTTGCATGATGGCAGGCGCGAATAACTTCGACCGGGATGTTAGGGTTTTTGTCTGTTTTTTGGTCATTGGTTATTACATGACCTTCATGGTAGGTGCTCCACAAAGGGAGTGAAAAGAGGACGCCTGAGACATACGCATATGGCCATTCTAGAAAAAGAGCTTGGGGTTCTCTCGGAAGCGCGGCATTGGTCCTTGCACTATGGTTTAATAGAAAAGGGATTATGCACAAACTTACTTAAATGAGCATAGGTTGAATTCGTTTACTGAGAATAAATATTTAAAATAGTTATATTTACTAAATCTATCATCAATCATAAATCGATTGCATGAAGGTTACAGGCAATTTAAAAGCAATAGCACTCTCTTCAGGGTTTTAAATAATCCGTGTCTGTCTTGGTACATGAGAATGCAAAGATAGGAAATGGTTTGTAAAAGATCATATAATGGCTTTTACTATATGGTATCAGCAATTTATCCTAAAGGAGTGGCCTCCAGGTAAAAACTCAGCTTTGAAAAATGCAGAAAAGCAGCAAACGTTTACATACCCTCTTGGTGACCAGAGGCGTGCTTTGTGCCCCTCATCATCTCTTTCCTGGTTCTGAGGCCCTTGGCGCTCAGTAGTTTAGTGTCTTGTTCTCTGGAATAGGCCATTGAAGAAATACCAGGCCCAGAGAAGAAGGTCCTGCTGGGTGTCTGAAGAAAGTACAACCTTTTAGATGAAGCTTTCTGGGGAATTTGTTAGTGGTTTGGTCTGCTTCTGATAGGAAGGGAAATTTTTTTTAAAGATTTTAATTATTTATTTGACAGACATAGATCACCAGTAGGCAGAGAGCAGGCAGAGAGAGAAGTGGAAGCAGGCTCCCCGCTGAGCAGAGAGCCAGACATGGGGCTGAATCCCAGGACCCTAGGATCATGACCTGAGCCGAACGTTGAGGCTTTAACTCACTGAGCCACTCGGGTGCCCCAGGAAGGGAAATTTTTTAAAAAATATTTTATTTATTTATTTGACAGACAGAGATCACAAGTAGGCAGAGAGGCAGGCAGAGAGAGAAGTGGAAGCAGGCTCCCTGCTTAGCAGAGAGCCCGATGTGGGGCTCGATCCCAGGACCCTGGGATCATGACCTGAGCCGAAAGCAGAGGCTTTTACCCACTGAGCCACCCAGGCGCCCCGGATGGGAAATGTTTTTAAGAGTATTTTCTCTTTGAATCTATTTTGAGGTTTGGTTTGTGGTTCTTTCTGACTTCTCATGAAGATGGAATTTCTTCTAAGGTTGTTTGTCAGGAACCGCATATCTATTCAAGCTATCTTGTTAGCAAAAAATAAATAAATAAAAGCTCAAGTGTTGGTATAAAGCTACTATGCTTTTCAAAACCCCGAACTATAATTCATGTATCGTGGTCATTCTTTATCAGATCAAACAGGAGAGAGGTGGCAGAAACGCACTTTCAGGTTAATTTTTTTACAAGGAAGATGGACTTATGAACCTACTTTATTATTCCCTTTCATTCAATTTCCCTGTAACTCCTTTTCTATGAATTGTAACGGTAACCCATCATTATTTTTAGTGTTGGCACGTGCTTTGTGAACCATAAAGTGTACGCTATAAATGGGAGTGCTTTTCTTTTTTGGCAGTTTACAAAAAATTAATTTTTTAAATTTATTTTTATTTATTTTCAGCATAACCGTATTCATTCTTTTTGCACCACACCCAGTGCTCCATGCAAGCAGTGCCCGCTATAATACCCACCACCTGGTACCCCAACCCCCAACCCCCCGCCCCTTCAAAACACTCAGATTGTTTTTCAGAGTCCATAGTCTCTCATGGTTCAGCTCCCCTTCCAATTTCTCCCACCTCCCTTCTCCTCTCTAACTCCCCATGTCCACGAAAAACTAATTTAAAATCATTCATCCACCAGAGTACCCAAAGGGCTTCCACATAAACTGTTGTTACATTATGTCATTCTGCTTTCGCTTCTATTGCTGTCCAAACAATGTTTTAAAACATTCTTTTAAATGGGCCTTTTAAACAAGATTTTTACAAAAGATTTTATTTATTCATTAGTCAGAGAGATAGCACAAGTAGAGGGAGAGGCAGGCAGAGTGGGAAGCTGGCTCCTGGTAAGCAAGAAGCCTGATGGGGGACTCAAACCCAGGATGCTGGGATTATGACCTGAGCTGGAGGTAGACAATTAACCAACTGAGCCATCCATGTGTCCCTGAAATGGGCATTTTTGACATTTCCTGATAGCACCTACACACTCATGAATCTCAGATTCATGATATATGGGGCTAGTGGACTTGACAATCATGGAGTCAAGCATGCTGGATTTGACTCACAGGCCTGTCACTGTGAATTTGGGTGGCTTGCTAAACTTGCTACATAGAAACCCAAGCATGTAAGAATTTTCAGGATTGTGACAGTTCAGTGGTATAATGTATACATAAAAATACCTAAACCAGTGTCTCTCACAAAGTAGGTCCAAATAGACCAGCTCCCTTCCTGCCTTCATTCTGTCCTTGGAATTCCGTCCCTTGGGAGAAGTTCCTATTGCCTTTGTTACAAGAAATGAACGATATTTACTACACTGTTGGTGCATAGCATGGATCAATACATTGAGTGATAGTATTAACATACTTCTTGAACTGCCCATTGCCCCCCAAGCACCAAATAAAATGTCATGCTCTGGGGAAACCAAAGTGAGAGGTCCCCAACTTTTAGGAGTTATGGATAGGAGAGAGATGCAAATACTGTGTCAGTGTAGAACCAGGGTAATTAATGTTTAAACCAGGAAGAGAATGTGTGTGGAAGAAAGGCATTGATGATGTATAAAGCCATTTGGCTGGATGGTGACTACCCTCAGACTGACAATTTGCCATGAAAGCTTCCAGGCAAATTTGAGATCTTTATTAGTGACAATATGGCTATAGCCTTAAGGGGAAGAAAAAAACCAAAAACCAAAAACCAAAACATGCATACACACAAACTGTAGGTCTTGTGTCTTTTCACAAATAATGAGTTATCAGAAATTTTATCTTTAAATGTGGAAAACAGCAACTGAAAGTGTATTTCATTTGATTCATGACAGAATATGGTGTTTTTGTTCATTTCACACCATTTTTGTTAAGTTTTATTTAAATTAATGCAATCTGAGATAAAATGTTAATATTCCTGAGGGTATGGACATTGTATACAAATGAACCCAGCTAAGTGGGCTCCTGGACAGGGTCTGATCTATGTATAAAAGTAGCTGGAGCTAAGTGGTTTGTTCCAGAAGAAGATTACGCCTTCCCTCCGTTGCATTTGCCTTCTACAGCCTATGTGGGAGTTAATACGTTCACTTGTCTCCTTAAATTTTGTGCACAGTGTGTTAAAGCAGTCATAGGGGACCTGGGTGGTTTTGCCGTCTGCCTTCTCATAACAATGCCCCAGTTTTCTCCAGGAGAATCAACGTTCCCGCTTTCAGTCCATGCACTTAGGCAGCGGCAACTTCACACTGGCTCCTGAATCTAGCAGTGGCATGTCACCCACTAATGGCCTTTGAGAACATCACTGAGTGAGCCGCGAGTTTAGTAGATGCACGAGACCTTTGCTGGGTCGGTGAGGAGGTGGGTCTCTGAATAACTAGCCCGAGATCCACTTGTGTGTGGTGGAACAAACGAGCAGTGATGTGTTGGCCAGAGTGCCCATCCTAGAGAGCCCTGAATGCCAGACAAAAGCATTTGAGACTATTTTTTCAGGCAACAGGAAGACAGGAAGCTAGTTTTGAAAAGCAGCACAAGAAAATTTGTGTTTTTGGAAGATTAGTCGGGCAGCTGTGTGTACGATAGGGTGTAGGGAGGAGAGATTGCAATCCCTGAGTGGATTTAATCTTTATGATGCAGTGTAATTTATTATGAAGTTGAATTTGCATCCTTATCCAAACGTAAGGGAAACTCCTGTCCAAAACTGTAAATGTTTTTTTGGTTGCCTTTTTTTTTAAAGATTGTATTTATTTATATGACACAGAGAGAGATCACAAGAAGGCAGAGAGGCAGGCAGAAAGAGAGAGAGAGAGATGCAGGCTCCCGGCTGAGCAGAGAGACTGATGCAAGGCTCGATCCCAGGACCCTGAGATCATGACCTGAGCTAAAGGCAGAGGCTTAACCTGCTGAGACACCCAGGTGCCCCTAAACATGAATAATTCTTTTTTTTTAAGATTTTATTTATTCCTTTGACAAAGACAGATCAGAAGTAGGCAGAGAGGAAGGCAGAGAGAGGAGGAAGCAGGCTCCCTGACAAGCAGAGAGCCCGATGCGGGACTCGATCCCAGGACCCTGAGATCATGACCTGAGCTAAAGGTAGAGGCTTAACCCGCTGAGCCACCAGGTGCCCCTAAACATGAATAATTCCTAAAGGTTCTTCTACTCACTTATATAGAAGCCCTTTTCCAAACAGAAGATTAAATCTCTCTTGGCTACTCCTACCAGCTTATTCTGAATTATTTTCCATCCAGAAGCATGAACCTGAAAACCACAGTTTTTACACAGTGTTTGGTTTTCCACCAAGAGAATCACATAATTTGTGGTGATTCAGAGTGGTGTGTTGCTAAAAGCATTTCCAATGCTGTGGATACAAGAGGGTAGTGCAGAGAGGTAAGGAAACAGGAGAAATGGTATGGCTCTCTAATGAGCACTTTATTCTAGAATTTTCCTCCAGCCTTGGGAGCTCACCACTCACAAGTGTGTGCTGGTGCCTTGATCTCATGGGCCACAGTGCTCAGCATCTTCCAGCTGCTTTTTTAGTGAATACATATGTAACAATTGATTTCTTGCCCCGGACTTTGAGAGAAAAATCTGTTCAGAGGGATGGACACTCTGAACCAACACCAGAAAACACACTATGTAGTCTTCTTGTTAAATGAAAAAATATGGTTAAAACACTTTTGACAGTCTACGACATACAGCAAAATGTAAATCTTAATTGAAATATGTCCTCTCAGCTGTGCTTAAGCAACTGAGTCCTGAGCTTTTCAGGTTTTCAGTCTGAAAGAGTACACCTCTGGTGCTCTGAAAGGGAAGAGAAAGGACACCCTGTTCTCCATATAAACTAAAGAAGAGAAATCTGTGCATTTAAGTGGGCCATATAAAATTTATCAAGCAATTATCTCCTAATTCCTACCTATCCAAATTACCTGATATGCTCTCCCTACTCCTTTATTCACTCACTGCCTTTTCCAGGATTCTGTCTCACATCACAACATGTCTTCTGTTATTTCCTTCTTGCAAGCTAGTTTTGTTTTCTCCATCTAAAAAAATCAACAATCATTGTGTATTTCAATTCCCATTTTCCACAAATGCATTGATTCTTCTTATCTATTACTCTTTTCTCATACTCACTGTCTTTGTCTTTATGGGGTTTGTACTTTGCTTTTCCCCAATCCTTTACTGCCATTATATAAACAAATCTAATAACTTCTTAGAGAAAGTTAAAAATTCCTGCATAGCCACACGTGAACACAAAGTCACTGATTTTTAGCAAACCTATAAGATAGACATCCATTCAATTTCTTTTTTTTAGATTTTATTTATTTGACAGAGAGAGATGACAAGCAGGCAGAGAGGCAGGCAGAGAGAGAGGAGGAAGCAGGCTCCCTGCTGAGCAGAGAGCCTGATTTGGGGCTCGGTCCCAGGACCCTGGGATCATGACCTGAGCCAAAGACAGTGGCTTAACCCACTGAGCCACCCAGGCGTCCCTCCATTCAATTTCTTAACAGAGTCTCAAATGCATCCTGAGTTCTAACCTAAACCTAAGTTCTACTTCTTACACGTTGTTATATGACCAAATTCTTTCAGTTCAGTATTTTGTAACATTTAAATATTAATCAATTGATGCTTTGTCTGTGTATTTCTATGAAAATAATTTGAATACTGTAGATTTATTGTTATATTTATAGATTTATAATCAAAGTTTCATCAGTTGAAGTTTATGGAAATTTCAGATATAATGATTAACCTAAAATGATACTGCCTCAAATCCCTCTGATATCAAGGCCCAACACCTGATTATAGCCAAACCTGTGGTGGATAGTTCCATGGGAAATTGCAGTTACTTAACACTGATAGCATCTCATGTTCTCTCTCTCATTTTAGAATGTCTCCAACACAACCCAAAAGTGTAGGAGAGTTAATGTCCTCTGAGGACAGCTCTCAGTGAAGTGGCAATAAGAACCATAGATAAAATTGTCAGTTTTCAGGTCTTCATGAGGACAACTTAAAGAAGTTTCTCAGGACCTTTCAGTAAAAGCAAGCCTTCATTTTCTATCTACAACAATTATATCAACAATGTACCTCTTTGACAAAGTTGCTTCTTCACTGTCTCACTTTCCCATTCTTTTCTACCTTGGATAATCTCCCAGATAAACTAACAGTACTCAAATCCTTTGTCCTACTCTTTGCTCTCAGGATAAATGGAGCCAAAAGACTTAGATTAATATCAAGTTCTGAATGGGATCTTAGAGCTATTTCTGTCCAGATTTTCATAAACATAGGGACCTTTGAATTATCGGGCTATATATAAGTTCTAAATGGAGGGGGCAAAAGCAAAAAGTAGAAATTTTTATGTTTGATTTTTAATCATGATTAATTGACTTTATTAATTATTAAAAATACTAACATTATAAAAGTGTGGATCTTTGTAAAACAATGTCGTAATGTAAGAAATAGGTTGCATAGTCCTTTGGAGAATATTAAACCAAGTGTTCAGGTGCCATCTAATTTCTTGTTTAATCCAGAACTTTGGTGTGCATTATCTTGAGGTATAGGATTTTGAAGTCCAGACAGACTAACAGAAATCTGATCCAAATGTGTGTGTTTATATTTCTGCTTTTGTTGTAAAAATCAAAGTGTGATTGCTGGTTTAAAATGGTAAAACTAACAATGTTCATGGACTCTATTATAAATTTTCTAATTGTATGGGAAGAATCCAATAAACATAGAATTAATTGATTTGCAAATCCTCTAAGAGCTACAGGATCAGGTAGTGGTATGTTCTGTTTCAACAGCATCATAATGCAGCATTTTATATGTGTGGCTAATGGATATTTTCATGAATGTTTGCTAGCTAGTCAGCCAATACAGAGAAATATTAGGTAGGGTAATTACTCACAGTTGTGTTTAATAAAATGAGAGAAAATTATCAAATGACACTAATAATAATAATCCTATAGCAGGCTAAATAATTCAATGATAATTACAAGTATTAATCTAGCTTTTGTCCCTGATTATGACTCTTCTCTCCTTTATCATAATGGGAGTAGCAGATTGTCTGCAATGAATTGTGAAAACTCAGCAGTGACTTTGACAGTGAAGGCCTCCCATCAATTTTGATAAGTTAAAATGATACTGGATGGTCTTGAGAAAATGTGTCAATTTTTTTTTCTGTGTGTGTCATAAAAGAAAGAAGCAATAGTAAATCCTTGCTGTTATTCCATGGAGCCAATAAAATCATACTGCCAAAAAGAGGCTGTTGACACCGTAAGTGTGGTTAACTGTCTTGAAATACTAGGCCTCGAAATAAAATTCCAATATTTCACATAACCTCTTTATTTTTTAAAGAATAAAACAAAACAAAACAAAACAACTATACTGCTTACATTTAGGGCCCTGCTGTTGTGTAATTATTTTTGAACATGTCTACTGTAAGTGTATATATATATTTTTTTCTGCGCAATAAATTCATTTAGAGATAAATTTGGATTGCAAATTATTTTGGGGGAGGCATGGTATTTGTGGCTAGTCTTACAAGTAAAAAGGACTAAAAGAAAGAAGAAAAACATTTTTTATTACACCATATTTACATCTGTCCAAAGTACTTATTTACTATAATACTGACTAATGTGTAATACTGGACACAAAGAAAGAAGTTAAATGAGTTATAATTCAGTCAAAGTATAGCTGGCCATTTTAAAACTTACCACTGAATCTTTCTGGTATGAAATGTGATATCTGGCAATCTGGTCCAGTTCATTACGTCAGGTCATTTGTATGTTCTTATTACCATTTTGATAGCATAGCATATTTTATAACCCAGACATTTTACAATGGAACTATGATGCATTTATTTTCAAAAGTATAGACATACATGAAGCTATGAGGTCAAAACAGATGAATGTCCGTAGTACCATATAGACTCAACAAATAAAAGTGTCCAAGGCTCTGAGTGAAATTTACGAATATTGTAGAAGATTAGGCCAACATGTGGTTTTGATATAAATAATCTGTTCTTAAATTAGAATTACAATCATTGAGTACAGTGTTTAAAATGGCAGATAGATTTTAGCTATCTTTGCTCTCTAGGGAAAATAAAAAAATGTTTAGTTTGGTCAGATTTTCACTTAACTTCTGAAAAATCTTACGTTTGAGAGAACCCTTATGAAATAAGAATCCTTAAAGACGTAACCCCTTTGGCACAAGTTTTCAAGAAACTTGTTTGATGTTGTAGACAATTATATGGCACACGTACTGTTCTAGATGTTTCATGCCAATAATATGTAAGCCATACCAAGGCTACATATACATATAGAGATGTTCCTCAGCTTACAATGGGGCTATATACAGAGAAACACATAAAAAATTGAAAATTGAAAATGGACATTGGGGAGGGTATGTGATTTGGTGTGTGCTGTGAAGTGTGTAAACCTGGTGATTCACAGACCTGTACCCCTGGGAATAAAAATATATGTTTATAAAAAATAAAAATTAAAAAAAAATTGAAAATGCATTTAATACCCCTAAACTGTCAAATATCATAGCTTACCTTAAGCTTATTTAAACATACACAGAACACTTACATTTGCCTGCATTTGGGCAAAATCATCTTAAGCAAAGCCTATTTTATAACAAAGTATCAAATATCACATGCAATTTATTAAATATTACACTAAAAAAAGAAGTATCGTTATATATAGAATGGTTGTAAGAATATCAGGTGTTCACCCTTGTAATCTTCTAGCTGACTGGGAGCTGTGGCTCACTGCCCTTGCCCAGCATCACAAGACGGCACCATACCACATGTCACTGGCCCTTTTTATAAAGACCCAAATTCAAAATTCAAAGTACAGTTTCTACTGAATCACTTTCACTTTCACATCATTGCCAAATATATCATAAGTTGAATCATTGTAAATCAGGAGCCATCTTATTTGAAAGTTAAATCACAGTCACCCGTATACACACAAAAAAAAAGGCCTTCATGTAGTGCCATCTATGTATCTCTAAACAACATAGCATGACATATCAACAGCAAAAAATGGATGTGAAAGGGACAATTGCTTTGCGTCAGTTCTCTGAGCAGTAACATACATGGCCTTACTCACCTAGCAGAACTCCAGAGCTAGCTGATGGCAAGGAATTTTACAAATGTTTGCTGAGCAGCTTAAACACTATTATTTTTAAATTAGTGTGCATGTCTGTTTTCTAAAGATATGTTAATTTATTTTATTGACTGATTACAAAACCAAATAATTTCCTCTTATTTAAGTGTCAGGTAAATAGAATTCTTTTTAATTTAAATCAAATGGCTTTTTAGGGAAAATATACTAAAAATTCTTAAACTTGTATTGCTTATGAATCTTTTATTGGAATCCTTATCAAGTTGTATTTTTCAAGTTTTTCCTAAATAATCTTCAATGAATTGAAAATATTTTTTGGATTTTATTCAAGGCTATTAACACACAATTTCACTTTGTTAAATATAGTGCTAAATGTTCAACCAAAACGTTGTGTCTTTTTTTTTTTCCACTACCACATCCTCCATCTACTGACTGGATTCTCTCCCCAACTAGCACATATATACCATTGTCTATCTTTAGGATAAGTAAGGGTCATCTTTTGTCTTTATTCTATTCCTCGCATGCTTCTGAACTTATTGAATTTTAATATAGTCACACCATAAGCATCACATATTTGATTCCCCTTTCAATAGTAAACAGTGCACAACCAGAGCATACCTTCAAAGCTATCAATAGACTTACTCTGATATATTATTTTTGTATTTTTGTAAATTAAAATAATTAAATTATAGAACAAGAGTTTCAGGTGGTAGGTGTTGTAAGTTTTACCCAAACTGACTTTTGTCAAACTCGTTTTTGTCATCATATATGTCAAGTAGTTTTCTCAGGTTTATTTTTAGAATATCCTTGTATAATGAATATTTACACTGATATCTAGTATAAAAATCTTGCAATTTATTTTAGAAACATTAAGATATTGAAAATCAATCTATTTCTTTGATTCATTGAAGACATTTTTGGCTTGTTTCCAGTACTTTCTTACTGGTGAAAAAAATGAATTTGAAGTAGTCTGAATTCATTATTATATGGCACTTTCCCTTTGATGAATACAAAGATGATATTCTATATTAGCTATCTGAGAAGAATTTATTTTTTTAATTTTATTTATTTGTAAGAGAGAGAGTGAGAGAGAGCACAAGCAGGGGGAGCAGCAGGGTGAGGGAGAAGCAAACTCCCGGCTAAGCAGGGAATCTGTTGCAGAACTGAGTCCCAGGACCCTAAGATCATGACCTGAGCTAAAGGCTCAGGCGTTTAACTGACTGAGCCATCCAGGTGTCCCAATCTGAGAAGATTTCTGTATGTTATTCCTATTAATATGCAGTTTAAAGTCTAGGTGATTAACTTAATATTTAGTGGCTATTACATAGATAGCACTATGTTCCAGGCAGAGAGTAAGAAAGAAATATTAAATCAACCATATTCTATGCATTCTAAATGAAAATAATTAATCATAATAAATCCTTCTATTTATGGAATATCAACTTATAAGCTTTCCTCCATATGAACAATGCCAAATACCAGAATAAAGGGTCATCTAATACAAATAAAGGATAGAATTAAAGAATTCTGGTAAGCCATTTAATTTTGAAAAATGGTGTTATATTGTTGCTGAGTTGTGGTTATCAGTTACATAATATCTGATAAGTGTAGAAGTAACATGAGTGTTATGTGAGATGAGAAATGGTATATAATTAAGATATTTTTAAAAGTACAGATAAATACAAATTTGTAAACATAGCATTATGGAGGAATAAAAATAAATGATAGCTACACACTCTAAAGTGAATAAATCTTGGAAAGTTAATAGAGAATTAAAACAAGGGCAGTGCAAAAAGTATGGTACATTTTTATGAAGTTCAAACAAATTCTGTGAAACTATAGAAGGACTTAAAGATACTATTATGTATCAAATATTGTAAAAATTAATCAAGGAAATAGCAAACATAAAATAACCAAAGCATACAAACTTGGGTAGATACAATAGGTGTGATCATGTTCTACTTCATAAAGAGATGAGTTAATAGATAAATAAAAGTAACTAGACTTTTTAGAAGTTAATAAAACTTTGCCTGTTATTTCTTAGTAATATATAATATATGGTTTTCTTACAAAATCGCTTATCTTAAAAATATTTAAAAATAAATTTCAGGCTACTCATAAGGTTATATTTACTTTTCCACTGAAGGAAAAGCTGGTTGTTGTAGTTGTAGTTGTTTGTTTGTTTTAGTCTCTTTGTTTTTATTATTATAATGTGGAATGAGGAATGTTAGACTGAAAAGTGAATTATTTTATAGACAAAAATCATTACTTGATTCACCTCCTGGTACAGCAGATGGAACTCCTGAAAATATGCCCTTTTGCCTTACGGAGGAGTAACAGTTATGCTTACTTCTGAAACATACTTGGTGGTGGCCCTAAATATGACACAATAGTATACATTTTGAATATTTGCAATTAATTTTTATAGTCATAGGCACTGCTGGTATCTTAGCAGGTATTTCAATAAAGCTAAAAGTTGCCTGACTGTTTAAAAATATTAACAAGGCACAAAACATGGCAGAAGTATTGTCCTCAGATATTATTTTTTTCCATATGCTCCTGATTCCAGACATGACAAGTTATTTTTTTTAATTTTTTATAAAAGATTTTATTTATTTATTTGAAAGAGATCACAAGTACGCAGAGTCAGGCAGAGAGAGAGGATGAAGCAGGATCCCTGCTGAACTGAGAGCCCAATGTGGGACTCTATCCAAGGATCCTGGGATCATGACCTGAGCTGAAGGCAGAGGCTTTAACGCACTGAGCCACCCAGGCACCCCCATGACAAGTTATTTTTGATAGATATATATACAATGTATTTTCCAGTTATAAGAAAAATGGTTCTGCTATTTTTAACCTTTTTTAAAAATTACATAATTTTTTAAATTAAAATTTTATTTTTTAATGTTTTCTTTTCTTTTCTTTTTTTAAAAAGATTTTATTTATTTATTTGAAAGAAAGAGATCACAAGTACGCAGATAGGCAGGCAGAGAGAGAGAGAGAGAGGGAAGCAGGCTTCCTGCGTAGCAGGGAGCCCGAAGCGGGGCTCGATTCCAGGACCCTGAGATCATGACCCGAGCCAAAGGCAACAGCCCAGACTACTGAGCCACCCAGGCGCCCCAATGTTTTACTTTTCAATATACTACTTAGAATATAAAACCTATTCCATTTGGTAAGATGTTTACCATTTAAAAAATGGTAATTTTCTCATAAGGTGCTCCCCTCACATTGCTTTATTGTGAATAAAAAAATTTCACAATAAACATAACTGATGCTTTCCTTTTGATTGTCCCTCTGTTGGTCATACTGTATATGAGCCATGACAATTAGTTTTACAAAATTTATTGATGTTGGTTGATATGTTTTATCATAACTAATTTTCCCTCCCTTATCTAGATTCCCCAGCTTTCAGACAGGTGGACACTTCAATAAAACATACCAAGGGATGTATCAAGTACTTCTTAGACATCTCTCAGATCCTTGAGGTCTCATTTTGCCTAGGGATTTGCAATAGGTTCTGCAAGAGGCACCACTGTGACAACTGATGTCCATGGTCTATCCCCTGCTAAGCTCAAGAGATCACTGGTTTACAAGTTTATCTATACAATTAATGCATTCCAGAAAGTTCTTTTTTTTTAATATTAACAAACTTACTTTAAAGTTTATATGGAGAGGCAAAGACTCACAATAGTCAACATAGTATTGAAGGAGAACAAAGACTGAGGACTGACTTCAAAGTTTACCATAACGATGGGGCGCCTGGGTGGCTCAGTAGGTTAAGCCTCTACCTTTGGCTCAGGTCATGATCCCAGAGGCCTGGGATCGAGTCCCACATTGGGCTCTCTGCTCAGCAGGGAGCCTGATTCTCCTCATCTCTCTCTCTCTGTCTGTCCCTCTGCCTATTTGTAATCACTCTCTGTCAAATAAATAAATAAAATCTTTAAAAAAAAGTTTACCATAACGATAATTGTAAGCAAGATATTGTAATACCACAGAAAGACTAGATTAAAGGAACAGAATATATCTTATCAAATATATTTTATATTTAATATAAAAGCAAAAGCAATACAAGAAAGCAAAATACAATCTTTTAAACAAATGGTTCTGGAGTAATGGTGAAACTAATTGTAAAAATATAAAATTAAAATAAAATAAAATAATAAAATAAAATAAATCCAGGCAGATATCATCATACACTCTTCAAAAAAATTAACTCAGATTGGATTATAAACCTAAACATGAAACATGTAGAAGGTAATATAGAAGAAAATATAAATGACCTTGGTTTTGGCAATAACTTTAGCTACAAAAGCACAAGCACTGAATTTAAAAATGTCTACTCTGTGAAACACAATGCCAAGAGAATGAAAAGGCAAAGCACAGACTATGAGAAAAAATTTGCAAAATACACATCTTGCAAAGGACTGTTAATCAAAAATACACAAAGACCCCTTAAAACTCAACAATGGGGGAAAAAGCTGATTAAAAATGAGCCAAAGACCTTAGCAGATACCTCACAAAAGAAAATATTACAGATGGCAAATAAGCATATAAAAAGATGCTTCACATCATATGTCATCAGGAAAATGCAAATTAAAACAAAAAAGAGACACCAGTACATACCCAGAATCCAAAACACTGACAACAGAACACGAAATGTTGGTGAGGATGTGGAGCAACAGGAATGTTCTTCCATGTCTATTGAGAATAAAGAATGGAAAACAACTTGGCAGTTTCTTACAAAACTAAACATATTCTTGCCAGATGATTCAGCAGTAGCAATTCTTGGTATTTATCCAAAGAAGATGAAATCTATACCCACAAAGATGTCTATAGTAGTTTTATTCATAACTGACAAAAGCTTGGAAGCAACCAAGATGTCCTTCCATAGGTGAAAGGTCAAATAAAGTGTAGTACATGCAAACAATGGAATATTATTTAATGCTAGATAAATGAATTACCAAGCCATGAAAAGATATGGATATAAATATTTAATAAATATTTGATTTTAGGCTTCTACCAGTCTATCAATAGTATCAGTATATTTTAACAGTGAATGCTCAGCATTCATGAATTTACCTAATAAAATGTTTTGGGTTCAATATTTTAAATACTTCAACCTCTATGATTATATTCCTAATAATTTTGAATTGGGGTAAATAAACCTTAATTTTTTGTAACTTGTTTCTTATTGCAAAAGAGCTCAATGAAATTTAAGAAAATAAAAATTTACAAAAAAAGTTTAGTTTACTATTGCCAAATAATTTAAAACTTTATCTTATATTCAAATACATATATTTTTCTAAATTGATTTATATGCTACTAAAACCAAAAACTTTTCGTTATACTAGATTTCATATCATGCAACCAATGCCAGAAATCCATCTGGCAATGACTTTTCTTAAATAGAGTTAAGATGGGCGTTATTACAATGCAAGATGGAAACAAAGATAGTATAACAATTGAGAGTTACATAACATTTCTGTTTTGATCAAGTTACTAATCTACAAAAGTCTTTTATCGGTGACAGACTTGGGAATTTAACAAAACTTTTAAACTAGCGTGTGCGACTCATTCCTAGAAAACAACACAATCAATAACACTTTATTTAGATTAAATCATGACTATTTCTCCATTTGAATGAAAAAGGTAGCAACCCCAATAAGTTTATTGAACATGAAAAGTTGAAATGCTGTAATTCTCCTAAGGAATCAAATGATCCAGGCATGAATTACAAAAAAAGGATATAAATTACCAAAGTGTTTGTACAATTGTAATGTACAACTGCCCATTATCGTTCAATAGTGTAGGCTTGTACAAGAACTCTATAAAAGAACTACACTTCTAAACAGTGGAAAATATGTTCCCTTTCCCCCTATATACAACTATTAAGCCATTTGTTTAGCTTTTAAAATATCCACTTAATACAGGCTTTTTACTCATTTGAACCTGGCAGCAGGGCTCTATTCTTATTGCTTACATCTGAAGGATAGACTTCGAGCGTAAGTGGTAAAGCCCATAAAGGAGCCCAATAATAACAACAAAATACAGTTTAGTGATCCCTTACAATCTGCCAGCTACCTTTCTGAGAATACTTCAATTAATAAAACATATAAAATAGCTGACCAAAAAGAGCTTACATTCTTTTGAAATATAATAGTGAAATAAAGCAATAATAGAGGGGCACCTTGGTGGCTCAGTCCATTGAGTGACTGCCTCTGGCTTGGGTCATGATCTCAGGGTCCTGGGATATAACTCCCCAGCAGGCTTTCTAGGCAGTGGGGTGTTTTCTTCTTCCTCTGCACCCCCTCCCAATTCTCTCTCTCTCTGTCTCAAATAAGGATATAAACCAGTAATAGAAAAATGATTGATGGTTGATGGTGATAAGTGTTACAAAGAAATACAAGAAAGGTAAAAGCCATTGGAGAATGCTGGGATGAAAGTTAATTTTATTTTGTGTTGGGTGGTTTTATCTCATTTATGAGAAGTTATTTGCACAAAGACCCAGGAAGTGAAGGAGGGTGTTATACAAATATTAAAGGAAAAGATTGCTCTAGGCAGAGCAAGTAAGTATATAGACTTTGTGTGAACAGCTGGTCTGTTACTTTTGAGGAAAATCAAGGAGGCCAATGAGGAGTTCATAGTGGTGGAGAGAGGAAGAACGTATTGATGTATGACCTTCCAGTACATTGAAACGCCTTCAGTTTTTATTTAATATGAAAGGGGAAGATACCAAAAGACTTTCGACAGCAGAATAAAATCATCTGACTTGATTTTTAGGTTAAGTTGCTGTACCAAAATAAATTTGCAAGGAGAAAGGAGTGCAGTATGTGTGGAAGTGGGGCTATCAATCAAGTCAATAATTCAGGAACATATGATGGTGATTTTAGCATGCTGGGTGGTGATAGAAGTGCTGAGGTATGTTTTTTATTTTGTATATATTTGATGGTGAATATTCCAGTGAACAGGATGGGGTATGTGCAGGACAGACAATATCAACATTTATTTTATCTGCACAAACAGAAGGGAGGAGTCTTCATTCCCTGATATGGAAAGAACTCTGAGTTCAAATGTTCTTTCTGATTAAATGGCATAGTGATGATGATGATTTAGTCAGACAGTGAAAGAGAGCAGTAAGCATAGTGTTAAGCGGTAAGACATTATAATACATTTGAACAACAAAAAACGTTGTGTTGGATCATGTGTTTATGTGAGTAAATAAATAAATAAAGCTTCCTGGGGTTCTGATAGAGGTAAAGAAGACTACTATATGATCCAAAAGTGCATGTGCACCGAATGTTTATAGCAGCAATATCCACAATAGCCAAACTATGGAAAGAACCTAGATGTCCATCAACAAATGAATGGTATATATATATATATATACGATGGAATACTATGCAGCCATCAAAAGAAATGAAATCTTGCCATTTGCGATGACATGGATGGAACTAGAGGGTATTATGCTTAGCAAAATAAGTCAACCAGAGAAAGCCACTATCATATGATCTCCCTGCTATGAGGAAATGGAGGTGCAATGTGGGGGGTTTGGGGGACAGGAAAAGAGTAAATGAAACAAGATGGGATCAGGAGGGAGACAAACCATAAGAGACTCTTAATCTCACAAAACAAACTGAGAGTTGCTGGGGGGTGGGGAGGGTAGGGAGAAGGTGGTGGGGTTATGAACATTGGGGAGGGTATGTGCTGTGGTGAGTGTGTGAAGTGTGTAAACCTGGCGATTCACAGACCTGTACCCCTGGGGCTAATAATACATTAGATGTTAATTTAAAAAAGAAGACTACTATAAATCAAATGCTATGGTTTTCAGCAAAGAGTGTGTAATCAGGCATATTTTATTAAAGTAACCGTGTAAAATGATGGTTGAAAATTGGAATAACAGAAAACATAAAAATTAGAGATTTTAAAAAGAGATCTGGGACACTGTAGAGAATATAATCAATGATATTATAATAGAGTTATATGGTGACAGATGGTGGCTATATTTTTAGTGATCATAGAATAATGTATGGAGATATTGAAAACCTGAAACCAATGTAACACTGAATATCACTATACGCAAATAAAAAAAATAGTAAAAATAAAACATTTTATTTTAAAAAGATAAAAAGAGGGACAAGAATTTGTAAAGTGAATTTCAAAAAGCTTAAAGATGAGGCTAAGACATACTCTGAACCTTGAGGAAAACACCATTTTGAAAATTCTTCCCATTTTGAGAAAACTCAAATGAATCAATACCATAAAAGAACCCATTTTAACTGAGAGACGTAATGAATGCTCAAGAAATAATTTTATGTCAGGATAATTCTTCCCTATGAAACAGCATACAGAAACCAGGGGAACCACCTGGAAACAAAATAAACTATACTGAAAATAAGAATTAGGAAAAAGATAAATGATGAAAGATAAGAAAATTAGACCTGTGACAGAGACGTAGTGAAGAGAATTTTTAGCTTGTGGTTTAATGTTTTTGAGGATAATCTAGAGTTCATAACTGCCTTGAGACAGGCTGGTTGTAGGCAGTTTAGGCAGACCCCTAAGACAGGCCTACTTTGGGCAGGTGGTGTTGGAGGAGGCCATTGGGCTGGACAAAGACAAATACAACCATTTGACTAAAATGTCTGTGAAGATGTTGAAGTCAGATGCAACAGAGAATGACTTGTCAAACCTAATCTCAGAAATGGAGATGATGAAGATGATTGGACAGCACAAGGACACCATCAACCTGCTGGGTCCTGCACACAGGATGGTTCTAGGTACACTCTCATGGAATATGCATCCAAAGACAACATAGAGGAGTACCTGCAGGCCCAGAGGCCTCCTGACCTGGAGTACTGTTACAATATCAGCCACAATGCAGCAGAGCAACTCTCCTCCAAGGACCTGGTATCCTGTGCCTATCAGGTAGCCTGAGGCATGGAGTACCTTGCCTCCAAGAAGTGCATACACCAAGACCTGGCCACCAGGGAAGTGCTGGTGACAAAGGACAACATGATGAAGATCTCAGACTTCAGCCTTGCCAGAGATATCACCCCATCAGTTACTATAAAAAGACAACCAACAGTGGCCTGCCTGTGAAGTGGATGGTCCCTAAGGCCATGTTTGACCATATCTACATCGACCAGAGTGACTTCTGGTCCTTTGGGGTGATCCTGTGCAAAATCTTCACTCTGGAAGCCTCCCATATCCTGGAGTGCCTGTGGAGGTGGTTTTCAAGCTGCTGAAGGAGTCATTTGATCAATAAGCCAATAAGTATACCAGAGAGTTATACACAATAATGAGGGGTGGCTGGCATGTGGTTCCTTCAAGCTGCTGGTAGAAGACCTGGATCATACTGTGGCCTTGACCTCCAACCAGGAGTACCCGGACCTGCCCTTGGCCCTGGAACAATACTGTCTATGCTTTCCCAACACCCGAAGCTCCACCTGCTCCTCAGAGAAGAATTCTACCTTCTCTGATGTGCCGTTGCCCAGGGAGGCCTATCTGCCCTGACACCCAGCCCAGCTTGCCAATGGTGGACTCAAATGACTAGTATCCCTATTATTCCTCTCCAGATTCCATCATAAGCTGTAACCCTTGCCCCCCACCCTCCCTGCAAGACTCACTGGCTTCTCCTTTGTCCCTTTCCTACTGGCTGGAGCCAGCTGCCTACCTGAGGCCTTCACCCCTTGCAGTTCACCTCTCTTCCCCTTCCTCTTCCTCCTCCTTACAACCTGCTCATGAAAGAAAGGCACAGAGAGGCAGGTACTTGCTCGTGGCTACATCCTTCCCTCCCATATGTTGGACCAAGACCCCTCCCTGGCATCTGGTACTGCCTGGACGTCGAGGGAGTGGGAGATGAGGCATGCCAGTGAAAGGTGTGGGAGCTTTCCTGTTTTGGTTTTGTCTGCTTAGCATAACATGTAAGACTGAGTTCTGGTGGCAGGGACCTAGTCCTTGGGGCTATAGCACTAGCGAGGGGAGGTCAACTGCCCTGGGCCTTGGCTAAGAGCAACCCCTGCTCCAGAGATATGATGCCAAGGGCTTATTAATTTTGATACTAATTTGCTTTGCTAACCAAATACCTGGTAACAAAGATGGGAAGGCAAAGGCTGAAAGCAGTGTTGTGACCATGGGGTCCAGCCCCAAACTATGAAGAAAACACAAAGTGTATAAATCTGAGTAAGTATATATTTACACACCTTTTTAAATAGGTTGTTATCAAAGATTTAATCAATGGGTAATATGCTCCTCATGGCTGGGAAGCATCAGTTGCCATATATTAAAAACAAAGAAAAGAGGTGTCTGGGTGGCTTCCTCCATAAGTGTCCCTTCTTTTCAGGTCATGATCCCAGGGTCCTGGGATGGAGCCCCACATCAGGCTCTCTGCTCAGTGGGAAACCGGCTTCTCCTTTTCCCTCTGCCCTGCTTATAGTTCCTCTTCCTATTTCTCTGTCTGTCAAATAAATAAAATATTAACAAAAAGAAAGAAACAAAATGTTTTAAAAGGTCTTTTTTTTTTTTTAATTTTCTAGGGGTGCCTGGATGACTCAGTTGTTTAAGCAGATGTTTGCCTTTGGCTGAGGTCATGATTCCAGTGTACAGGGATCCAGCCCTGCATGGGACTACTTGCACCCCAAGGAGCTTGCTTCTTCCTCTCCCTTTGCACGTGATTCCCCCAGCTTGTGTGCTTCCTCTCTCTCTCTTTCTCTTTCTCTCTCTTGCTGTCAATAAACAAAATAAAATCTTTTCCTAAATAAATAAACAAATAAATAAATTTCTAAACCTACTTTCAGTTTAGGTCCCTTAACAAAAATTGCTACTGCTTCATTTAAAAAAAAAGATAATTTAGAAAGATGCTTCCAGAGCTAAAAAGCTGGTTTTTTTTTTTTT
This sequence comes from Mustela putorius furo, assembly GCF_011764305.1. Classification (NCBI taxonomy): domain Eukaryota; kingdom Metazoa; phylum Chordata; class Mammalia; order Carnivora; family Mustelidae; genus Mustela; species Mustela putorius. The sequence continues at coordinate 124,950 of NW_025421786.1, read as the reverse complement.
TTTTGGTCAGGATTATATAGAAGTGCTTTAAAAAGTAAAAGAAAAAATATGCTATATTAACACTAATCACCTTAACTTTGGTGGTTATATCAAGATAATGAAAAGTGATTTTAAAGCAAATTTCATTATCAGACATAAAGATCAAGTCAAAATTACAGAAGAGTAAAAGGATGAATTCCTCAGGGAGTATAATAATTCTTGACTTTTATTACTTAATAACAGATTTGGGGATATATAGGGAAAAACTAAGAACAAAAATCATAACTTCTACCTTAGAAGAGAAATGGAAAAAAATTGCAACACCTTTATTTTAAGATTTTATAGACAAATGGTCATCAAATTGGTAAGATATGTAAGACTTGAACAAAATTATCAACTAAATATATATGCTTGATATTACAGAACACTCCCAACAACCGCAGACTACATATATTTTAAGCCATGATTTTTTTTGCAAAGGTCAACATTGATAATGTTCTAGTCATACCTCCGTGTACCAGGAAAGAAGTAGCACATTTCTTGAAAGACACAGCTATCAAAGCTCCATTGAGAAACTGTAAAGATGGAGAAGGGATTTGAAAATTATATATCTGATAATGGACATCTACTCTGATTATTAAAAATGAATAAAAATAAAAAACCTTACTAATAACCAAACAGAGTATCCAATTTTACATGTGAAGAAAATTATTGCAGAGACATGTCACCAAAAGTATATGGATGGCTTATAAGCACATGACAAATTTCTCAACATTTAGACATTAAAGAAATACAAATTAATATCAAAATGAGAGATGCTTACATATCTATTAGAATGGCTAAAATTATAAAGGCTAATTGTACTTCGTCTGAGCTAGATTGAGAAGAAACAAAAAATCTAAACTGTTGTTGGCATATATCATGATACCACCACTTTGGAAAATATCTGCCATATAATAGGTTCAGTAGACAATTTGTAAATTTCAGAAAAAATTAATGTTGAGAGTATACTGAATTTCATAAGTCATTTCAATAATTTTTTCCAAAAAATAAACTATGAAAAACATACCTTAAATTTACTTTCAAAATATTTTATAGCATATAATGGACAATATACATAAGCCTTAAAGAAACAATCATATAAATAACCATTTCATACCTACTTAAAAATTGCATAATACCACACTCCTAGATCCTCTCTCAATGCTCTAAAATAACCCTTAAAGGAAATACATTTTTAAAAATAACAGATTTTTTGGCAAATAATTTAATAAAATAAAAGTTTCATTCATCTATGTAGATCATAATAAATGTTTTTAATAAGCATGAAATTATAACTCTGAAGTGTGCTAAAATGAAACCACCTGCTAAGGGTGAGAGAACAAAAATAAACATCATTTTTCCAAATAAGAGGAATTTATTACCTTTGAATCAAAGCATGTGGATTTGTTCAAACTGGCATTAAAGGAATATGGAAACACAAACCATAGAAAGTCATATTTTAGATTTCTAAAAGACTTCATAGTGAAGAGTATACATTTTTTAAATGTTACATAATGCTACATAATGACAAGATGACAGGTTGTAACAAATATCATTTTAAAAGCTCTACTCATAATGGAACGGAAAGTGTCATTTCCCTATAATTTTATATATGTCATTAAATTACTATATCTGGATACAACATATTACCAAACAGATGTTCATCAAAGACTAAATCATTTTTAATGGAACATAATAATTTGAAGCTACATCTATTAATCATTTTTTTCGATCAAACATTTATAGTCTCGCTAAACATTATATCAGTTGTTGACAAAATTAAAAAACAGTAGGATAAAATGTCGTGTTTGGAAAAGTAGATTTTCTTTGAAATTTGCATTTAAATGAAAATATTTGCTGATATTTTTAAAACTTTAAATGTAATTTTATATATATCTGACCTATCAAATGATATAAAATTTTTGGAGACTTAATATAGTTTGGGGCACATGGTAAGCAATAATCAATTTTTTTGTTGAACCAAGTGTTCTTATATTATTTTTCTTAATTATTCTAGTACCACAATTTATAGTTCTAAGATTTTTCCACCCCCCATTTTAATATCTCTTAAGATGGCACTCACCTTGCACTTGATGACATATCCTAGTTTAACTGAGCATTTCCCTTTCTTAATCAAACATAAACTACAGTGCATCTTACCCTTGATGAAAGCTAGGATGCAATTAAATACTCTATTATGGTTACGATTCTGATATTTGAAATCCTCCGGTAGCTCCCTGTGCCCCCACAGTGTAGTACCTCACCTCCACGGCATAGTATACAAACCATCTCACCCCCAGTGTTAAACCCGGGGCTCAGCCTCCATCCCCAGGTGATGCTGCCAGATCAGCTGTCGGTTGTCATGTACTTGCTGTAGTTTCCCGAATGCACTGTGCTGCCTGCTGGCACTTTGAAAGTTGACACATTCATCCTCATTCTTCGCATTGCCCTTGGCTATCACCTCCCCTGAAAACAAGGGCTGCCTGGAACCAGCTGAGCATCCATCTCCACTCATACTGTAGATGGATGTGCCCAGAGAAGGAGATTGAACGGGACAGGGCCCTAGGCCCTAATGGGGTCCATTGTTTTGGTTTCCTGCTATCTCTCATCAGAGGCCTGGTTTCCAATATCAGCATGTGGGGCTTTCCTGAGGCACCAATCAGATCAAATCTAGTCTCCACATGGGAAACTTGTCTTTTGGAGATGACGCAAAACCTCTGGTTAAGAGAAGCATTCAGGGTCAGTGTGCCACCGCCCCGTGCCAAGGTCTCCATGCACACAAACCCACAATAGGACCCATCCGCGGGAGAGTCCATTTCAACTCAGCCCCCTCCGTTGCTCCCCTAGAGCTAGCATATCAAAACATTCTATTAACTAGGACACAGTTAGAATCGAGGCAGTCTGCCCAGGGTCCCATCCTTCGATCCCTGCTTTGCTGTCGTTCCATATGAAACATCCTGGAGCGATCCAACAGATCTCAATTGTTGATTAGAAAAAATCTTTGTGGCTTGGAGCATATCCCAACTCCCCTCCTGGGTAAACCTCCATGGCCTCGAGATGCTGCCCCCTTCAAGAAAGGGCCATAATGGACAGAAACTCCAACCTGAGCCTACGTCTGAACCTCTCCCTGACTTCAGATGCACGAAGTCCCGATTCAGATGTGCAGAGAGTGCCTGCCGTGCCCTCGTCCCGAAACCTACGCCTAACTTGTGTTCTTATTCTTCCGTCCTCACACTCCTTGCCCAAAGGGCATCCAGTTTGGGAATTCCGGAGCCACAAAGCAGCACTCTGCCTGCCCTCCAGAAGAAAAACGTTGCCCTGGGGCTACCCAGAAACGCTAAATGAGGATCAAGCTGCACGGCACTCGACTCTCCCCCAATTATACAATATACCCTGAAAACTAATGCCTGGTCTGACGCAGCCTAGGCCTGAACCTCCCGACCAACACTCAGCGAGCTGGCTCCACACTGAGCACGTCGGAACTGACATGGACTTAAGTCGTCATCTCTTCCCAAGCTCGGTTTTCAGACTACACAACCTAGACCTTAACTCCAATCACGGCCCAGCGGTGAAAGAGATGAAAAAATCAGAACTACTACTTCCCCATGGCAAGAATACATGTGGATGGCATGGAGCCCAACGTTCAGTGTAGGAGCAACAGTGTGGACCATGATTCCCGACCATGCTTGAGCACCTAGCAGGCATAAACACACATTGTGACCCTCAGCGTGAGTTCTGTCCTCAAGGAAGGCCTCTCAGTGGCTGGAACTAACCATAGTTCGGTTTGTCCATTCGCCCCTCCCCAGGGCTCTGCTTTGAAATCCCTCTTTTGGTGGGACACCTGAGGTAACCAAACTGAAAGGACTCCTCCCATCCCCAAGATGGACCCAAAACAATTGGGTTCGTGCCAAATCCACAGAGAGGAAGACTTGTCCATGGCCCATGAGGCCTCCTCGACATTCCACGGCCATTGTTGACACAAAATCCAGAGACAAAAGCCTGAATAAATGCCTCACACTCACTCTTTCTTCATATCCCGAAGAGTTCTCCTCACGGCCTGTAGATCGGGCCTGCCATACTTATGACCCCAAACGTAAGCCGCGTTAGTGTTTTCAGACTTCTATCCCCACGCTCCTGGCCCACACACCCTCCAGGCTGGGGCCCTTGGAGCCACACATAAGGTCTGTGCCTGCCCACTCCAATGGAATTCTTCCCATTCACTTGACCACACGCCTCCAAATTAGGAGAAACCTCCACAGTCCCTGAAGCCATCCCAATTGTGTAGGCCGCCCGGGACAAACAAGGGCGTCTGACAACAGCTGAGCATCTACCTCCACTCATACCGTAGTTGGATGTCACCAGGGTAGTAGATTGAACCTCACAGGTCCCTAGGCCGTAATCGGATCCATTGCTTTGGTTTCCAGGCATCTCTCCTCAGAGGCATGTTTTCAAATACCAGCATGCGGGGGTTATCCGGAGGCAAATCTTGTCTCGACATGGGAAAATAGCAGGCTGGAACTGTGTCAAAACTTCCGGTTAGGAGAATCCTTCAGGGCCCGGTGCCACCACCCTTTCCAAGGTCTCCATGGACACAAACCCACATTAGGATCCATCCGCAGGAGAGTCCATTTCAACTCTGGCTTCTCGGTTGCTCCGCCAGAGCCAGCAGATAGAACCTGTCTTGTCGCTAGGAGACAATTGAGATGCGAGGCGGGTTGCCCAGGGCTCCGCCCTTAGAACCCTGCTCTGGCGTCATTCCATATGGAACGTCCTGGACCCATCCAAAAGGTCTCAAATGTCCTGCAGAAGGAATCCTTGCGTTTTGGAGCATCTCACAACTCCCAACGTGGGAAAACCGTGATGGCTTTCTGAAGCCCCCACCCCCTTTCTAAAGGGGAAATCATGGACAGGAACTCCAACCTGAGCCAACGTCTGATCCTCGCCCTGAATTCAGATACACGACATATCGATTCAGCTCTGCAGAGTGTGCCGGCCTTGCCCTCGCCCTTAAACCTCTGTGAAACTTCTGTTCTCCAATGTCCGTCCTCACACTCCTGGCCCCCAAGACCTCACGTTTCGCAATTCTGGACCCACAAGGCAGCACTCTGCCTGCTCTCCAGATAAAAAACAAAATGTTGCCCTATGGAGCTTCCCAGACACCCGAAACGAGGATAGACCTACACGGCACCCTTCTATACACAAATTATATCGACAAATCTGGGCACTAATACACTGTCTGACACAGCCTGAGCCAGAACTTCCTGACCAACACCCAGACAGCTGACCGCACACTGAGCACAACAGACCCGCCATGGCCTTAGCTCGTCATCTATTCCCAACCTAGCTTCTCAGGCTTCAGAACATAGACCTTAACTCCGCACCTCGCCAAGGGGTGAATGTGATGCAGAAATCAGAACTCCTCCTTCCCTATGGCAAGAAACCTTGTGGTTGGCATGTTGTCCCACGTTCAGTGTAGGAGAAACCTGCGTTCACCATGAGGCCCCGCCCATGCTTGAGTACGAAGAGGGCACAAACACGCATTGTGACCCTCAGCGTGAGTCCTGTCCTCTAGTAAGTCCTCTCAGTGGCTGGACCATTAGACGTCATAATGGGCTTGCCATGCCCCTAGGCCCCAAGTTTTAACCAGCTTTCTGGTTGTCCAGTCGCCTCTCCCCAGGGCTCTGCTCTGGAAACTCTCTTTTGGTGGGACACCTGAGGTAAAAACAAAACAAAACGGACTCCTCCCATCTCAAAGAATAACCCCAAACTCTTGGGATCGGGCCAAATGCCCAGAGAGGAAGACTCGTCCATGGCCCATGAGGCCACCCGGACATTCCACGGCCATCAGTGACACAATATCCAGAGACAATATCTTGAGCAAGCGTCTCACACTCGCCCCCTTGTTCATATCCTGAAGAGTTCTCCTCACGGTCTGTAGATCAGTCCTGCAATACCTACGACCCGAAACCTAAGCCGAGTTGGTGTTTTCAGACAACTGTCCCCACAGCCCTGGCCCACAAAACCTACAGGCACAGGTTCTTGGAGCCAAACCTGAGGACTGTACCTGGGAATTCTGCCCATTCCATTGGCCACAAACCTAGAAATAGGATGATAAACCTCCAAAGTGCCCGGGGCCATCCCAATAGTGTTAACTGCCCAGCAAAAACAAGGGCGGTATGACACCAGCTGAGCATCTACCTGCACTTAGACCCGTGGACAGATGTCCCCAGAGGTCAATTGGAATGAGCAGGCCCCTAGATCCTAATTGGATCCATTGCTTTGTTGTCCAGGCATCTCTCCTCAGAGGCCTGGATTCCAATAGCAGCATATGGCTGTTTCTTGAGGCACCCATCAGAACAAATCTCGTCTCCACGTGGGAATCTTGCACTTTGGAGCGGTGTCAAAGCCTCTGGTTAGGATAACCCTTCAGGGACCCTGTGCCACTGCCTCATTCCAAATTCTCCATAGACACAAACCCACATTAGGACCCATCCACAAGAGAGTCCATTTCAACTCAACCCTCTCAGATTCTCCTCCAGATCCAGCATATCTAATCTGTTTTGTCACTAGGACACAAGAGGAATGAGAGTTGGGCTTCCCAGCCATCCATCCTTAGAACCCTACTCGGAATCGATCCGTATGGGAAGTCCTGGAGCCAACCAACAGGTCTCAATCCACCTGCAGAAGAATCTTTATGATTTGGAGCATCTCACAACACTCATCGTGGGAAAAATTCCATGGCCTCGTAATCCACCTCACCTGATTTCAGATGCAGGAGATCTTGTTTCAGCTCTGCAGAGACTACCTGCCATGCCCTCGCCCAGAAACCTAAGGTTGCTTGTGTTCTCAGACTTCTGTCCTCAACTCCTGGCCCACAAGCCCTTCAGTTTGGCAATTCCAGAACTACAATGCAGCCCTCTGCCTGCCCTCCAGAAGAAAATACATTGCCCTCTGGGGCTATCCAAAAGCCCTAAAGGAAGATCAACCTTTTCGCCACTTGAATGTACCCCAATTCTACAGGATGCCCTGGGCACTCATTCCCTTTCTGTTACAGCCTGAGCCTGGACCTCCCGTCCCACACCCAGCCAGCTGGACTCACACTGAACACATCGGACCTGCCAAAGCCTTAGGTCGTCATCTCTTCCCAACTTCGGTTTTCAGGCTTCAGAACCTAGACGTTTTCTCCAATCACTGCCCAGGGTTGAACATGAGGCAGAAATCAGAAAACCTTCCCCATGGCAAGAATTCTTGTGGTTGGCGTTTTGCCCATAGTTCAGTGTAGTTGATAGCAGTGTGGCCCTTTGACCCCGCCATGCTTGAGGGTCCCAATGTGGGTTTGTGTCCATGGAGAACTTGGAATGAGGCAGTGGCACAGGGTCCCTGAAGGGTTATCCTAAACAGAGTCTTTGAAACAGCTCCAACGTGCAAGATTCACACATGGAGACGAGATTTCTTCTGATGGGTGCCTCAAGAAACAGCCATATGCTGCTATTGGAATCCAGGCCTCTGAGGAGAGATGCCTGGACAACAAAGCAATGGATCCGATTAGGATCTAGGGGCCTGCTCATTCCAATTGACCTCTGGGGACATCTGTCCACGGGTCTAAGTGCAGGTAGATGCTCAGCTGGTGTCAGACCGCCCTTGTTTTTGCTGGGCAGTCAACACTATTGGGATGGCCCCCGGGCACTTTGGAGGTTTATCATCCAATTTCTAGGTTTGTGGCCAATGGAATGGGCAGAATTCCCAGGTACAGTCCTCAGGTTTGGCTCCAAGAACCTGTGCCTGTAGGTTTTGTGGGCCAGGGCTGTGGGGACAGTTGTCTGAAAACACCAACTCGGCTTAGGTTTCGGGTCGTAGGTATTGCAGGACTGATCTGCAGACCGTGAGGAGAACTCTTCAGGATATGAACAAGGGGGCGAGTGTGAGACGCTTACTCAAGATTTTGTCTCTGGATATTGTGTCACTGATGGCCGTGGAATGTCCGGGTGGCCTCATGGGCCATGGACGAGTCTTCCTCTCTGGGCATTTGGCCCGATCCCAAGAGTTTGGGGTTATTCTTTGAGATGGGAGGAGTCCTTTTTATTTTGTTTTTACCTCAGGTGTCCCACCAAAAGAGAGTTACCAGAGCAGAGCCCTGGGGAGGGGCGACTGGACAACCAGAAAGCTGGTTAAAACTTGGGGCCTAGGGGCATGGCAAGCCCATTATGACGTCTAATGGTCCAGCCACTGAGAGGACTTACTAGAGGACAGGACTCACGCTGAGGGTCACAATGCGTGTTTGTGCCCTCTTCATACTCAAGCATGGGCGGGGCCTCATGGTGAATGCTGGTTTCTCCTACACTGAACGTGGGACAACATGCCAACCACAAGGTTTCTTGCCATAGGGAAGGAGGAGTTCTGATTTCTGCATCACATTCACCCCTTGGCGGGGAGTGGAGTTAAGGTCTATGTTCTGAAGCCTGAGAAGCTAGGTTGGGAATAGATGACGAGCTAAGGCCATGGCGGGTCTGTTGTGCTCAGTGTGCGGTCAGCTGTCTGGGTGTTGGTCAGGAAGTCCGGGCTCAGGCTGTGTCAGACAGTGTATTAGTGCCCAGATTTGTCGATATAATTTGTGTACAGAAGGGTGCCGTGTAGGTCTATCCTCATTTCGGGTGTCTGGGAAGCTCCATAGGGCAACATTTTGTATTTTATCTGGAGGGCAGGCAGAGTGCTGCCTTGTGGGTCCAGAATTGCCAAACGTGAGGTCTTGGGGGCCAGGAGTGTGAGGACGGACATTGGAGAGCAGAAGTTTCACAGAGGTTTAAGGGCGAGGGCAAGGCCGGCACACTCTGCAGAGCTGAATCGAGATGTCGTGCATCTGAATTCAGGGCGAGGATCAGACGTTGGCTCAGGTTGGAGTTCCTGTCCATGATTTCCCCTTCAGAAAGGGGGTGGGGGCTTTAGAAAGCCATCACGGTTTTCCCACGTTGGGAGTTGTGAGATGCTCCAAAACGCAAGGATTCCTTCTGCAGGACATTTGAGACCTTTTGGATGGGTCCAGGACGTTCCATATGGAATGACGCCAGAGTAGGGTTCTAAAGGCGGAGCCCTGGGCAACCCGCCTCGCATCTCAATTGTCTCCTAGCGACAAGACAGGTTCTATCTGCTGGCTCTGGCGGAGCAACCGAGAAGCCAGAGTTGAAATGGACTCTCCTGCGGATGGATCCTAATGTGGGTTTGTGTCCATGGAGACCTTGGAAAGGGGTGGTGGCACCGGGCCCTGAAGGATTCTCCTAACCGGAAGTTTTGACACAGTTCCAGCCTGCTATTTTCCCATGTCGAGACAAGATTTGTCTCCGGAAACCCCCGCATGCTGGTATTTGAAAACATGCCTCTGAGGAGAGATGCCTGGAAACCAAAGCAATGGATCCGATCACGGCCTAGGGACCTGTGAGGTTCAATCTACTACCCTGGTGACATCCAACTACGGTATGAGTGGAGGTAGATGCTCAGCTGTTGTCAGACGCCCTTGTTTGTCCCGGGCGGGCTACACAATTGGGATGGCTTCAGGGACTGTGGAGGTTTCTCCTAATTTGGAGGCGTGTGGTCAAGTGAATGGGAAGAATTCCATTGGAGTGGGCAGGCACAGATCTGATGTGTTGCTCCAGGTGCCCAAGCCTGGAGGGTGTGTGGGCCAGGAGCGTGGGGATAGAATTCTGAAAACACTAACGCGGCTTACGTTTGGGGACATAAGTATGGCAGGTCCAATCTACAGGCCGTGAGGAGAACTCTTCGGGATATGAAGAAAGAGTGAGTGTGAGGCATTTATTCAGGCTTTTGTCTCTGGATTTTGTGTCAACAATGGCCGTGGAATGTCGAGGAGGCCTCATGGGCCATGTACAAGTCTTCCTCTCTGTGGATTTGACACGAACCCAATTGTTTTGGGTCCATCTTGGGGATGGGAGGAGTCCTTTCAGTTTGGTTACCTCAGGTGTCCCACCAAAGAGGGATTTCAAAGCAGAGCCCCAGGGAGCGGCAAATGGACTAACTGAACTATGGTAAGTTCAAGCCACTGAGAGGCCTTCCTTGAGTACAGAACTCACTCTGTGGGTCACAATGTGTGTTTATGCCTTCTAGGCGCTCAAGCATGGGCGGGAATCATTGTCCACACTGTTGCTCTTACACCGAACGTTGGGATCCATGCCAACCACATGTATTCTTGCCATGGGGAAGTAGTAGTTCTGATTTTTTCATCTCTTTCACCGCTGGGCCGTGATTGGAGTTAAGGTCTAGGTTGTGTAGTCTGAAAACCGAGCTTGGGAAGAGATAACGACTTAAGACCATGTCAGGTCCGACGTGCTCAGTGTGGAGCCAGCTCGCTGAGTGTTGGTCGGGAAGTTCAGGCCTAGGCTGCGTCAGACCAGGCATTAGTTTTCAGGGTATATTGTATAATTGGGGGAGAGTCGAGTGCCGTGCAGCTTGATCCTCATTTAGCGTTTCTGGGTAGCCCCAAGGGCAACGTTTTTCTTCTGGGGGGCAGGTAGAGTGCTGCTTTGTGGCTCCAGAATTCCCAAACAGGATGCCCTTTGGGCAAGTAGTGTGAGGACGGAAGAATAAGAACACAAGTTAGGCGTACGTTTCGGGACGAGGGCACGGCAGGCACTCTCTGCACATCTGACTCGGGACTTCGAACATCTGAAGTCAGGGAGAGGTTCAGACGTAGGCTCAGGTTGGAGTTTCTGTCCATTATGGCCCTTTCTTGAAGGGGGCAGCATCTCGAGGCCATGGAGGTTTACCCAGGAGGGGAGTTGGGATATGCTCCAAGCCACAAGGATTTTTTCTGATCAACAATTGAGATCTGTTGGATCGCTCCAGGATGTTTCATATGGAACGACAGCAAAGCAGGGATCGAAGGATGGAACGCTGGGCAGACTGCCTCGATTCTGTCTCCTAGTTAATAGACAGTTTCGATATGCTAGCTCTAGGGGAGCAACGGAAGGGGCTGAGTTGAAATGGACTCTCCTGCGGATGGGTCCTATTGTGGGTTTGTGTGCATGGAGACCATGGCACGGGGCGGTGGCACACGGACCCTGAATGCTTCTCCTAACCAGAGGTCTTGCGTCATCTCCAAAAGACAAGTTTCCCATGTTGAGACTAGATTTGATCTGATTGGTGCCTCAGGAAAGCCCCACATGCTGATATTGGAAACCAGGCCTCTGATGAGAGATAGCAGGAAACCAAAACAATGGACCCCATTAGGGCCTAGGGCCCTGTCCCATTCAATCTCCTTCTCTGGGGGACATCCATCTACAGTATGAGTGGAGATGGATGCTCAGCTGGTTCCAGGCAGCCCTTGTTTGTCCGGGGCGTTCTATACTATGGGGATGGCCTTGGGGACTTTGGAGGTTTCTCCTAGTTTGTATGATTGTGGTCAATGGAAGGGGCAGAATTCCTGTGGAGTTGAGAGGCACAGACCTGATGTGTGGCTCCAGGGTCCCCAGGCTGGAGGGTGTGGAAGCCAGGAATGTGGGGATAGAAGTCTGAAAACACACACTCGGCTTGTTTTGGGGACGTAGGTATGGCAGTCCCGATCTACAGACCGTGAGGGGAACTCTTTGGGATATGAAGAAAGAGCGAGTGTGAGGCGCTTATTCAGGCTTTTGTCTCTGGATTTTGTGTCAACGATGGGCGTGGAATGTCGGGGAGGCCTCATGGGCCATGGATGAGTCTTCCTCTCTGTGGATTTGGCCCGATCCCAATTTGGGGGTCAATCTGTGGGATGGGAGGAGTCCTATCAGTTTGGTTACCTCATTCTAAAGCAGAGCACTGGGGAGGGGCGAATCACAACCCGAACTATGGTTAAAAATTGGGGCCTAGGGGCATGGCAAACCCAATATGCCGTCTCTTGGTCCAGCCACTGAGAGACCTTACTTGGGGACTGGGCTCACGCTTAGGGTCACAATGTGTATTTGTGACCAACGCAGCCCTCAAGCATGGCGGGGTCAAAGGGCCACACTGCTATCAACGACACTGAATGTTGGGCAACACGCCAACCACAAGATTTCTTGCCATGGGGAAGGATTTCTGATTTCTGCCTCATGTTCAACCCTGGGCAGTGATTGGAGAAAACGTCTAGGTTCTGAAGCCTGAAAACCGAAGTTTGGAAGAGATGACGACCTAAGGCTTTGGCAGGTCCGATGTGTTCAGTGTGAGTCCAGTTGGCTGGGTGTGGGTCGGGAGATCCAGGCTCAGGCTGTGACAGAAAGGGCATAAGTGCCCAGGGCATCCTGTAGAATTGGGGTACCGTCAAGTGGCGAAAAGGTTGATCCTCCTTTGGGGCTTCTGGTTAGCCCCAGAGGGCAATGTTTTTTCTTCTGGAGGGCAGGCTGTGGGCTGCATTGTAGTTCTGGAATTGCCAAACTGGAGGGCTTGTGGGCCAGGAGTTGAGGACAGAAGTCTGAGAACACAAGCAACCTTAGGTTTCTGGGCGAGGGCATGGCAGGTACGCTCTGCAGAGCTGAAACGAGATCTCGTGCATCTGAAATCAGGTGAGGATCTGACAAACGCTCAGGTTGGAGTTTCTGTCCCTTATGGCCCTCTTCATGAAGAGGTGGTGGATCACGAGGCCATGGAATTTTTCCCACGATGGGAGTTGTGAGATGCTCCAAACCGTAAAGATTCTAATGCAGGGCGATTGAGACCTGTTGGTTGGCTCCAGGACTTCCCATACGGAATGATTCCGAGTAGGGTTCTAAGGATGGATGGCTGGGAAGCCCGACTCTCATTCCTCTTGTGTCCTAGTGACAAGACAGGTTAGAGCTGCTGGATCTGGGGGAAAAACTGAGAGGGTTGAGTTGAAATGGACTCTCTTGTGGAAGGGTCCTAATGTGGGTTTGTGTCCATGGAGAACTTGGAATGGGGCAGTGCCACAGGGTCCCTGAAGGGTTCTCCTAACCAGAGGCTTTGACACAGCTCCAACGTGCAAGATTCCCACGTGGAGACGAGATTTGTTCTGATGGGTGCCTCAAGAAACAGCCATATGCTGCTATTGGAATCCAGGCCTCTGAGGAGAGATGCCTGGACAACAAAGCAATGGATCCGATTAGGATCTAGGGGCCTGCTCATTCCAATTGACCTCTGGGGACATCTGTCCACGGGTCTAAGTGCAGGTAGATGCTCAGCTGGTGTCAGACCGCCCTTGTTTTTGCTGGGCAGTCAACACTATTGGGATGGCCCCGGGCACTTTGGAGGTTTATCATCCAATTTCTAGGTTTGTGGCCAATGGAATGGGCAGAATTCCCAGGTACAGTCCTCAGGTTTGGCTCCAAGAACCTGTGCCTGTAGGTTTTGTGGGCCAGGGCTGTGGGGACAGTTGTCTGAAAACACCAACTCGGCTTAGGTTTCGGGTCGTAGGTATTGCAGGACTGATCTACAGACCTTGAGGAGAACTCTTCAGGATATGAACAAGGGGGCGAGTGTGAGACGCTTGCTCAAGATTTTGTCTCTGGATATTGTGTCACTGATGGCCGTGAAATGTCCGGGTGGCCTCATGGGCCATGGACGAGTCTTCCTCTCTGGGCATTTGGCCCAATCCCAAGAGTTTGGGGTTATTCTTTGAGATGGGAGGAGTCCGTTTTGTTTTGTTTTTACCTCAGGTGTCCCTCCAAAAGAGAGTTTCCAGAGCAGAGCCCTGGGGAGGGGCGACTGGACAACCAGAAAGCTGGTTAAAACTTGGGGCCTAGGGGCATGGCAAGCCCATTATGACGTCTAATGGTCCAGCCACTGAGAGGACTTATTAGAGGACAGGACTCACGCTGAGGGTCACAATGCGTGTTTGTGCCCTCTTCATACTCAAGCATGGGTGGGGCCTCATGGTGAATGCTGGTTTCTCCTACACTGAACGTGGGACAACATGCCAACCACAAGGTTTCTTGCCATAGGGAAGGAGGAGTTCTGATTTCTGCATCACATTCACCCCTTGGCAGGGTGTGGAGTTAAGGTCTATGTTCTGAAGCCTGAGAAGCTAGGTTGGGAATAGATGACGAGCTAAGGCCATGGCGGGTCTGTTGTGCTCAGTGTGCGGTCAGCTGTCTGGGTGTTGGTCAGGAAGTCCGGGCTCAGGCTGTGTCAGACAGTGTATTAGTGCCCAGATTTGTCGATATAATTTGTGTACAGAAGGGTGCCGTGTAGGTCTATCCTCATTTCGGGTGTCTGGCAAGCTCCATAGGGCAACATTTTGTTTTTTATCTGGAGGGCAGGCAGAGTGCTGCCTTGTGGGTCCAGAATTGCCAAACGTGAGGTCTTGGGGGCCAGGAGTGTGAGGACGGACATTGGAGAACAGAAGTTTCACAGAGGTTTAAGGGCGAGGGCAAGGCCGGCACACTCTGCAGAGCTGAATCGATATGTCGTGTATCTGAATTCAGGGCGAGGATCAGAAGTTGTCTCAGGTTGGAGTTCCTGTCCATGATTTCCCCTTCAGAAAGGGGGTGGGGGCTTCAGAAAGCCATCACGGTTTTCCCACGTTGGGAGTTGTGAGATGCTCCAAAACGCAAGGATTCCTTCTGCAGGACATTTGAGACCTTTTGGATGGGTCCAGGACGTTCCATATGGAATGACGCCATAGCAGGGTTCTAAGGGCGGAGCCCTGGGCAACCAGCCTCGCTTCTCAATTGTCTCCTAGCGACAAGACAGGTTCTATCTGCTGGCTCTGGCAGAGCAACCAAGAAGCCAGAGTTGAAATGGACTCTCCTGCGGATGGATCCTAATGTGGGTTTGTGTCCATGGAGACCTTGGAAAGGGGTGGTGGCACCGGGCCCTGAAGGATTCTCCTAACCGGAAGTTTTGACACAGTTCCAGCCTGCTATTTTCCCATGTCGAGATAAGATTTGCCTCCGGAAACCCCCGCATGCTGGTATTTGAAAACATGCCTCTGAGGAGAGATGCCTGGAAACCAAACAATGGATCCGATTACGGCCTAGGGACCTGTGAGGTTCAATCTACTACC
The DNA here is from genome assembly GCF_011764305.1 of Mustela putorius furo. Taxonomy (NCBI): domain Eukaryota; kingdom Metazoa; phylum Chordata; class Mammalia; order Carnivora; family Mustelidae; genus Mustela; species Mustela putorius. The sequence goes on along the minus strand of NW_025421786.1, from coordinate 109,946 downwards.
CTGGTGACATCCAACTACGGTATGAGTGAGGGTAGATGCTCAGCTGTTGTCAGACGCCCTTGTTTGTCCCGGGCGGGCTACACAATTGGGATGGCTTCAGGGACTGTGGAGGTTTCTCCTAATTTGGAGGCGTGTGGTCAAGTGAATGGGCAGAATTCCAGGGGAGTGGGCAGGCACAGATCTGATGTGTGGCTCCAGGTGCCCCAGCCTGGAGGGTATGTGGGCCAGGAGCGTGGGATAGAAGTCTGAAAACACTAACGCGGCTTACGTTTGGGGACATAAGTATGGCAGGCCCAATCTACAGGCCGTGAGGAGAACTCTTCGGGATATGAAGAAAGAGTGAGTGTGAGGCATTTATTCAGGCTTTTGTCTCTGGATTTTGTGTCAACAATGGCCGTGGAATGTCGAGGAGGCCTCATGGGCCATGGACAAGTCTTCCTCTCTGTGGATTTGGCACGAACCCAATTGTTTTGGGTCCATCTTGGGGATGGGAGGAGTCCTTTCAGTTTGGTTACCTCAGGTGTCCCACCAAAAGAGGGATTTCAAAGCAGAGCCCTGGGGAGGGGCGAATGGACAAACCGAACTATGGTTAGTTCCAGCCACTGAGAGGCCTTCCTTGAGGACAGAACTCACGCTGAGGGTCACAATGTGTGTCTATGCCTTCTAGGCACTCAAGCATGGGCGGGAATCATGGTCCACACTGTTGCTCCTACACTGAACGTTGGGCTCCATGCCAACCACATGTATTCTTGCCATGGGAAAGTAGTAGTTCTGATTTTTTCATCTCTTTCACCGCTGGGCCGTGATTGGAGTTAAGGTCTAGGTTGTGTAGTCTGAAAACCGAGCTTGGGAAGAGATGACGAATAAGTCCATGTCAGGTCCGACGTGCTCAGTGTGGGCCAGCTCGCTGAGTGTTGGTCGGGAGGTTCAGGCCTAGGCTGCGTCAGACCAGGCATTAGTTTTCAGGGTATATTGTATAATTGGGGGAGAGTCGAGTGCCGTGCAGCGTGATCCTCATTCAGCGTTTCTGGGTAGCCCCAAGGGCAACGTTTTTCTTCTGGAGGGCAGGCAGAGTGCTGCTTTGTGGCTCCGGAATTCCCAAACTGGATGCCCTTTGGGCCAGGAGTGTGAGGACGGAAGAATAAGAACACAAGTTAGGCGTAGGTTTCGGAACGAGGGCACGGCAGGCACTCTCTGCACATCTGAATCGGGACTTCGTGCATCTGAAGTCAGGGAGAGGTTCAGACGTAGGCTCAGGTTGGAGTTTCTGTCCATTATGGCCCTTTCTTGAAGGGGGCAGCATCTCGAGGCCATGGAGGTTTACCCAGGAGGGGAGTTGGGATATGCTCCAAGCCACAAGGATTTTTTCTGATCAACAATTGAGATCTGTTGGATCGCTCCAGGATGTTTCATACGGAACGACAGCAAAGCAGGGATCGAAGGATGGAACGCTGGGCAGACTGCCTCAATTCTAACTGTCTCCTAGTTAATAGACAGTTTTGATATGCTAGCTCTAGGGGAGCAACGGAAGGGGCTGAGTTGAAATGGACTCTCCTGCGGATGGGTCCTATTGTGGGTTTGTGTGCATGGAGACCTTGGCACGGGGCGGTGGCACACGGACCCTGAATGCTTCTCCTAACCAGAGGTCTTGCGTCATCTCCAAAAGACAAGTTTCCCATGTTGAGACTAGATTTGATCTGATTGGTGCCTCAGGAAAGCCCCACATGCTGATATTGGAAACCAGGCCTCTGATGAGAGATAGCAGGAAACCAAAACAATGGACCCCATTAGGGCCTAGGGCCCTGTCCCATTCAATCTCCTTCTCTGGGGACATCCATCTACAGTATGAGTGGAGATGGATGCTCAGCTGGTTCCAGGCAGCCCTTGTTTGTCCGGGGCGTTCTTTACTATGGGGATGGCCTTGGGGACTTTGGAGGTTTCTCCGAGTTTGTATGATTGTGGTCAAAGGAAGGGGCAAAATTCCTGTGGATTTGAGAGGCACAGACCTGATGTGTGGCTCCAGGGTCCCCAGGCTGGAGGGTGTGGAAGCCAGGAATGTGAGGATAGAAGTCTGAAAACACACACTCGGCTTGTTTTGGGGACGTAGGTATGGCAGTCCCGATCTACAGACCGTGAGGGGAACTCTTTGGGATATGAAGAAAGAGCGAGTGTGAGGCGCTTATTCAGGCTTTTGTCTCTGGATTTTTGTGTCAACGATGGGCGTGGAATGTCGGGGAGGCCTCATGGGCCATGGATGAGTCTTCCTCTCTGTGGATTTGGCCCGATCCCAATTTGGGGGTCAATCTGTGGGATGGGAGGTGTCCTTTCAGTTTTGTTACCTCATTCTAAAGAAGAGCACTGGGGAGGGGCGAATGGACAACACGAACTATGGTTAAAAATTGGGGCCTAGGGGCATGGCAAACCCAATATGCCGTCTCTTGGTCCAGCCACTGAGAGACCTTATTTGGGGACTGGGCTCACGCTGAGGGTCACAATGTGTATTTGTGACCAACGCGGCCTTCAAGCATGGCGGGGTCAAAGGGCCACACTGCTATCAACGACACTGAACGTTGGGCAACTTGCCAACCACAAGATTTCTTGCCATGGGGAAGGATTTCTGATTTCTGCCTCATGTTCAACCCTGGGCAGTGATTGGAGAAAATGTCTAGGTTCTGAAGCCTGAAAACCGAAGTTGGGAAGAGATGACGACCTAAGGCTTTGGCAGGTCCGATGTGTTCAGTGTGAGTCCAGCTGGCTGGGTGTGGGACGGGAGGTCCAGGCTCAGGCTGTGACAGAAAGGGCATGAGTGCCCAGGGCATCCTGTCGAATTGGGGTACAGTCAAGTGGCGAAAATGTTGATCCTCCTTTGGGGCTTCTGGTTAGCCCCAGAGGGCAATGTTTTTTCTTCTGCAGGGCAGGCAGAGGGCTGCATTGTAGTTCTGGAATTGCCAAACTGGAGGGCTTGTGGGCCAGGAGTTGAGGACAGAAGTCTGAGAACACAAGCAACCTTAGGTTTCTGGGCGAGGGCATGGCAGGTACGCTCTGCAGAGCTGAAACGAGATCTCGTGCATCTGAAATCAGGTGAGTATCTGGCGAACGCTCAGGTTGGAGTTTCTGTGCCTTATGGCCCTCTTCATGAAGAGGTGGTGGATCACGAGGCCATGGAATTTTTCCCACGATGGGAGTTGTGAGATGCTCCAAACCGTAAAGATTCTAATTCAGGGCGATTGAGACCTGTTGGTTGGCTCCAGGACTTCCCATACGGATCGATTCCGAGTAGGGTTCTAAGGATGGATGGCTGGGAAGCCCGACTCTCATTCCTCTTGTGTCCTAGTGACAAGACAGGTTAGATCTGCTGGATCTGGGGGAGAAACTGAGAGGGTTGAGTTGAAATGGACTCTCTTGTGGATGGGTCCTAATGTGTCTTCCTCTCTGGGCATTTGGCCCGATCCCAAGTGTTTGGGGTTATTCTTTGAGATGGGAGGAGTCCGTTTTGTTTTGTTTTTACCTCAGGTGTCCCACCAAAAGAGAGTTTCCAGAGCAGAGCCCTGGGGAGGGGCGACCGGACAACCAGAAAGCTGGTTAAAACTTGGGGCCTAGGGGCATGGCAAGCCCATTATCACGTCTAATGGTCCAGCCACTGAGAGGACTTACTAGAGGACAGGACTCACGCTGAGGGTCACAATGCGTGTTTGTGCCCTCTTCGTACTCAAGCATGGGCGGAGCATCATGGTGAACGCTGGTTTCTCCTACACTGAACGTGGGACAACATGCCAACCACAAGGTTTCTTGCCATAGGGAAGGAGGAGTTCTGATTTCTGCATCACATTCACCCCTTGGCAGGGTGTGGAGTTAAGGTCTATGTTCTGAAGCCTGAGAAACTAGGTTGGGAATAGATGACGAGCTAAGGCCATGGCGGTTCTGTTGTGCTCAGTGTGCGGTCAGCTGTCTCGGTGTTGGTCAGGAAGTCCGGGCTCAGGCTGTGTCAGGCTCAGGCTTGTCAGGCTCAGGCTGTGGTCCAGCCACTGAGAGACCTTACTTGGGGACCGGGCTTACGCTGAGGGTCACAATGCGTATTTGTGACCAACGCGGCCCTCAGGCATGGCGGGGTCAAAGGGCCACACTGCTATCAACTACACTGAACGTTGGGCAACACGCCAACCACAAGATTTCTTGCCATGGGGAAGGATTTCTGATTTCTGCCTCATGTTCAACCCTGGGCAGTGATTGGAGAAAACGTCTAGGTTCTGAAGCCTGAAAACCGAAGTTGGGAAGAGATGACGTAGGGTCAGGGTTAGGGTTAGACGTCTTTGGTTTCAGGGTTAGCATAAGGCTTAGGGTAGGGGTCAGGGTTAGGGTTAGGTTCATGGTTAGGTTTAGGGTCAGGATCACAGTAGTTTCAGGGTTAGCGTTACGGTCAGAGTCAGGGTCACGGTCAGTGTTAGGCTGACAGTTAGGTTTATGTCCTGGCATGTTCATGGTCAGATTTACAGTCAGGTTCAAGTATTGGTTTGGGGACAAGGTCATGTCAGGTCAGGGTTAGGTTTGGGACAGGTTTAGTGTCAGGGTTAGGGTCAGGTTCAGGGTTAGGTTCATGGTTATGGTAAGGTCAGCTTTATGTTTAGGTTCTGTTTCATGAGTTTGTTCAGGATCAGGGTTAGCTTTACGGTTATGATTCTGTTCAGGCTCACGGATTGGGTCAGAGTTAGGTTTACAGTCAGGGTTAGGGTCAGTATTAAGGTCAAGGCCAGGGTTTGGTTTAAGGTTACGTTCAGACATAGGCAAAGTACAGAGTTAGGGTTATGATCAGGTTCAGGGAGAGGGTCAGGATTATTGTTAAAGTGTGGTTAAGTTTAGGGTTAGAGGTAGGTTGCAGGTGAGGGTTAGACCGGGTTAGGGTCAGTGTCAGGGATAATGTTAGGGGTTATTTTTAGGATTAGGTTCAGCGTTAGGTTTCGGGTCAGGGCCCGTGTTAGTGTCAGGGTGAGGGTTATGTTTAGGGTTAGAGATAGGGTCAGGCTCACATTCAGTGTCAGGTTTATTGTTACTGTGAGGGTCAGGGTCACTGTTAGGGTCAGACTTGGGTTTCTGGTCTTTGCCTGGGTCGGGGTCAGGGTGAAGTCTAGGGCCAGTGTCAGGTTTACAGTCAGGATCAGGTATTGGTTTAAAGTCCACATTTGGGTCACGGACAGGGTTATGTAGTGGTCATTGTTAGGGTCATGGTTAGGTTAAGGTCAGGGCCAGTGTCCGGTTTAGGGTCAGGGTCTGGTATAGGCAAAGTTCAGGGTTAGGGTTATGATCTTAGTCAGGTATAGGGTCAAGGTTACAGTTAAAGTTTAGGGTTAGTTTTACGTTTAGTGTTAGGTTGACGGTTAGGGTTAGAACTTGTTAGGGTCAGGGTCCGTGGTAGGGTTAGGGGTTAGTGTTAGGGTTAGGTTCAGAGATAGGATTCGAGGGAGGGCCCATGTTAGTGTCAGGGTCAGGGTTACATTTAGGGTTTGAGTAGGGTTCAGTCTCAGTCAGGGTCAGGTTTAGTGTTCAGTTGATTGTCGGGGTCACTGTAAGGGTCAGGGTTAGGTTATCGTCATGGTCTGGTTCAGGGTCAGGGTGAAGTTTAGAACAGTGTCCTGTTTAGGGTCAGGTTCAGGTATTGGTTTAAAGTCCACATTCGGGTCAGGGACAGGGTTATGTAGTGGTCAGGGTTAGTGTCAAGGTTAGGATTAGGGTCAGAGTCAGGGTCAGGTAAAGGTCTGGGCCAGGGTCAGGTTCAGGGTCAGGCTTTGGTATAGGGTCAATGTTTGGTTCAGTGTCACAGTTAGGTTTTGGCAGTAGGGTTTGGGATTGGGGTTAGGGTTAGAGTTAGAAGTAGGGTTATGGTTAGGGTTAGGGATAGACAGCGTAAGGTCAGGGTTAGGGTTTGTTTTAGGTTAGGGGTTAGTGTTAAGGTCAGGGTCAGCATGATGTGTAGGTTCAGGGTCCTTATTAAGGTCATAGTTAGAGTTACCATTAGGTTTAAGGTTAAGGTCAAGCACAAGTCACGGTCAGGGTTAGGGTTAGGGTCCAGGTTAGGTCAGCGTCAGGGTTAGGATTAGGTTCAGGGTCAGGGTCCTGGTTAGGTTTGAGTCATGGTTACGGTAATGTCAGAGTTAGGTTTAGGTTCAGGGTCCACATCAGGGTCAGTGTCAGGCTTAGGTTTAGGTTTAGGGTTCATGTCAGGATCACAGTCAGGGTCAGGTTCTGGGTCAGGGTCAGGGCTTGGGTTAGGGTTTGGGGCAGTCTCACAGTCTGTTAGGGTCAGGGTCAGGGTTAGTGGTTACTGTTAGGGTTAGCTCCGATCCTGGGTCATGGACCCATCCATTCAGGTTCTCAGGATAAACCCTGGGCAGAAGGGTGTAGACCCTACACCCGATCCCACTTAACCAGCCTTAAACTGGGGTGTGAACAAGACTTGCCCACCAGATATCTAAACCCTCATCAGCCTGATCCTGCTTGGGTCATCTCCACCCTCGATGGCATAGCCAGGACCTCTTTACACACAGAGCCACAGACACACAGAAGCACACCCCCCCCACACACACACACACAGACGGGGAGGAGACCTAAGCCTATACAGTGGATCAGAAGGTGTGGGACTCTCTGATCTGAGCCCCCTGGTGTCACCTTTTGATTTTTTAGCCAAAGGTCCTGAGGCATTGGGGAAACCTGATATGACCTGCCAGGGAGGGGACGTGTCAGACGGGCCAGCTCTCTTCTCCCTGCATCCTCTCGGCTTCAGTACAGCAGAAGAACATGCCGCTTCCTTTAGGATGTGCCTAGATAGAGCTGGGGAGGGCGTTTCTCTGTAATGGGATGCCTGGATACGTGGGTTCCAATTCCGTTGGGCCCTTCGGCAAGGAAGTGAGGTCACCACTGCCTGGGGGTTCCTTACCGAACTTCCTGCTCCACCAGAGCTCCCTGAGCCGCCGGTCCCCACGCTGCTCAAGGCTCACACTCCACTCAATTCAGTGCCCATCCTGTGACCCCCATACAGCCTCCCCCCAGCCCCTGGGAGGCCTGCGTGCAGCTGTTTCCCCGCTGGAGGGAACAGAGCTGGCTTTAGACCAGGTTAGTGTTAGGGTTAGGGTTAAGAAAGAATTAGGGTCATGGTTAGGGTTAGACGTCTTTGGGGTCAGGTTTAGCGTAAGGCTTAGGGGAGGGGTCAGGGTTAGGGTTAGGTTCATGGTTAGGTTTAGGGTCTGGCTCACAGTAGGTTCAGGATTAGCGTTACGGTCAGAGTCAGTCTCAGGGTCAGTGTTAGGCTCATGGTTACGTTTAGGGTAAGGTTCAGGGTCATGGTCAGTTTTAGGGTCAGTTTCAAGTTTTGGTTTGGGGGCAAGGTCATGTCAGGTCAGGGTTAGGTTTGGGACAGGTTTAGTGTCAGGGTTAGGGTCAGTGTCAGGGTTAGGTTCATGGTTATGGTAAGGTCAGCTTTATGTTTAGGTTCTGTTTTATGAGTAGGTTCAGGATCAGGGTTAGCTTTAGGGTTACTAATCTGTTCAGGCTCACGGATTGGGTCAGAGTTAGGTTTACAGTCAGGGTTAGGGTCAGTGTTAAGGTCAAGGCCAGGGTCAGTTTTAAGGTTAAGATATGACATAGGCAATGTTCAGAGTTAGGGTTATGATCAGGTTCAGGGAGAGGGTCAGAATAATTGTTAAAGTGGGGTTAGAGTAAGGCTTAGAGGTAGGTTGAGGGCTAGGGTTAGACTGGGTTATGGTCAGTGTCAGGGATAATGTTAGGGGTTTTTTTAGGGTTAGGTTCAGCGTTAGGTTTCGGGTCAGGGCCCGTGTTTGTGTCAGGGTTAGGGTTACGTTTAAGGTTAGAGATAGGTTCAGGCTCACATTCAGTGTCAGGTTTAGTGTTATGGTGAGGGTCAGGGTCATTGTTAGGGTCAGACTTAGGTTTCTGGTCTTTGCCTGGGTCGGTGTCAGGGTGAAGTCTAGGGCCAGTGTCAGGTTTACGGTCAGGATCAGTTATTGGTTTAAAGTCCACATTCGAGTCACGGACAGGGTTATGTAGTGGTCATTGTTAGGGTCATGGTTAGGTTAAGGGTCAGGGCCAGTGTCCGGTTTAGGGTCAGGGTCTGGTATAGGCAAAGTTCAGGGTTAGGGTTATGATCTTAGTCAGGTATAGGGTCAAGGTTATTGTTAAAGTTTAGGGTTAGTTTTACATTTAGTGTTAGGTTGACAGTTAGGGTTAGAACTTGTTAGGGTCAGGGTCCGTGGTAGGGTTCGGGGTTAGTGTTAGGGTTAGGTTCAGAGATAGAATTCGAGGGAGGGCCCATGTTAGTGTCAGGGTCAGGGTTACATTTAGGGTTTGAGTAGGGTTCAGTCTCACAGTCAGGGTCAGGTTTAGTGTTCAGTTGATTGTCGGGGTCACTGTAAGGGTCAGGGTTAGGTTATCGTCATGGTCTGGTTCAGGGTCAGGGTGAAGTTTAGAACAGTGTCCTTTTTAGGGTCAGGTTCAGGTATTGGTTTAAAGTCCACATTCGGGTCAGGGACAGGGTTATGTAGTGGTCAGGGTTAGTGTCAAGGTTAGGATTAGGGTCAGAGTCAGGGTCAGGTAAAGGTCTGGGCTAGGGTCAGGTTCAGGGTCAGGCTTTGGTATAGGGTCAATGTTTGGTTCAGTGTCACAGTTAGGTTTTGGCAGTAGGGTTTGGGATTGGGGTTAGGGTTAGAGTTAGAAGTAGGGTTATGGTTAGGTTTAGGGATAGACAGCGTAAGGTCAGGGTTAGGGTTTGGTTTTAGGTTAGGGGTTAGTGTTAAGGTCAGGGTCAGCATGATGTGTAGGTTCAGGGTCCATTTTAGGGTCACGGTTGGAGTTACCATTAGGTTTAGGGTTAGGGTCAAGCACACTGTCACGGTCAGGGTTAGGGTTAGGATCCCGGTTAGGTCAGTGTCAGGGTTAGGATTAGGGTCAGAGTCAGGGTCCTGGTTAGGTTTGAGTCATGGTTACGGTAATGTCAGAGTTAGGTTTAGGTTCAGGGTCCACATTAGGGTCAGTGTCAGGTTTAGGTTTAGGTTTAGGGTTCCGGTCAGGATCACAGTCAGGGTCAGTTTCAGGGTCATGGTCAGGGCTTGGGTTAGGGTTTGGGGCAGGCTCACATCAGTGTCTGGGTCAGGGTTAGTGGTTACTGTTAGGCTTAGCCCCGCTCCTGGGTCATGGACCCATCCGTTCAGGGTCTCAGGATAAACCCTGGGCAGAAGGGTGTAGACCCTACACCCGATCCCACTTAACCAGCCTTAAACTGGGGTGTGAACATGACTTGCCCACCAGACATCTACCCCCCTCATCAGCCTGATCCTGCTTGGAGCATCTCCACCCAGGATGGCATGGCCAGGTCCTCTTTTCACACAGACACACAGACACCCAGAGGCACACGCACTCACACACACACAGAGAGACAGGGAGGAGACCTAGGGCTACACAAGTGGATAAGAGGTGTGGGACTCTGACTCTGAGCCCCCTGGTGTCACCTTTTAATTTTATTAGCCGAAGGGCCTGAGGCATTGGGGAAACCTGATATGACCTGCCAGGTAGGGGACTTGTCTGGCCGGCGAGATCTCTTCTCCCTGCATCCTCTTGGCTTTAGTACAACAGAGAACATGTCGCTTCCTTTAGAATGTGCCTAGAAATGAGCTGGGCATGGCAGTTTTCTCTGTAATGGGGTGCCTGGATACGTGGGTTCCAATTCCCTTGGGCTCTGTCATCAAGGAAGTGAGGTCACGACGGCCTGGGGGCTCCTTACCGAACTTCCTGTTCCACCAGAGACTCCTGAGCCACCAGTCCCCAAGCTGCTCAAGGCTCACACTCCACCAATGCAGTGCCCATTCTGTGACCCCCATACAGCCTCCCCCCAGCCCCTGGGAGGCCTGCATGCAGCTGTTTTCCCCGCTGGAGGGAACAGACCTGGGTTTAGACCAGGTTAGTGTTAGGGTTAGGGTTAAGAATAACTTAGGGTCAGGGTTAGGGTTAGACGTCTTTGGGGTCAGGGTTAGCGTAAGGTTTAGGGTAGGGGTCATGGTTAGGGTTAGGTTCTTGGTTAGGTTTAGGGTCAGGATCACAGTAGGTTCAGGGTTAGCGTTACGGGCAGAGTCAGGCTCAGGGTCAGTGTTAGGCTCACGGTTAGGTTTAGGGTCAGGTTCAGGGTCATGGTCAGTTTTAGGGTCAGGTTCAAGTTTTGGTTTGGGGGCAAGGTCATGTCAGGTCAGGGTTAGGTTTGGGACAGGTTTAGTGTCAGGGTTAGGGTCAGGGTCAGGGTTAGGTTTACGGTTATGGTAAGGTCAGCTTTATGTTTAGGTTCTGTTTTATGAGTACGTTCAGGATCAGGGTTAACTTTAGGGTTACTAATCTGTTCAGGCTCACGGATTGGGTCAGAGTTATGTTTACAGTCAGGGTTAGGGTCACTGTTAAGGTCAAGGCCAGGGTCAGTTTTAAGGTTAAGTTCTGACGTAGGCAAAGTTCAGAGTTAGAGTTATGATCAGGGTCAGGGAGAGGGTCAGGTTTATTGTTAAAGTGGTGTTACGGTTAGGGTTAGAGGTAGGTTGAGGGTTAGGATTAGACCGGGTTAAGGTAAGTGTAAGGGGTAATGTTAGGCGTTAGTTTTAGGGTTAGGTTCAGCATTAGGTTTCAGTTCAGGGCCCGTGTTAGTGTCAGGGTCAGGGTTACGTTTAGGGTTAGAGTTAGGTTCAGGCACACATTCAGTGTCAGGGTTAGTGTTAGGGTCAGGGTTAGGTCTGCGTCAGGGTTAGGATTAGGGTCAGGGTCTGGGTCATGGTTAGGTATTAGTCATATTTACGGTAATGTCAGAGTTATGTTTAGGTTCAGGGTCCACATCAGGGTCCTTGCCAGGCTTAGGTTTCGGTTTAGGGTTCAGGTAAGGATCACAGTCAGGGTCAGGGTCAGGGTTAGTGGTTACTGTTATGGTTAGCCCCGCTCCTGAGTCATGGACTCATCCATTCAGGGTCTCAGGATAAACCCTGGGCAGAAGGGTGTATACCCTACAACCAATCCCACTTAAGCAGCCTTAAACTGGGGTGTGAACATGACTTACCCACCAGACATCTAACCCCATATCAGCCTCATCCTGCTTGGGGCATCTCCACCCACGATGGCATGGCCAAGTCCTCTTTACACACAGACACATAGACACCCAGAGGCACACACACACACACACACACACACACACACACACACACAGAGACAGGGAGGACACCTAGGGCTACACCCATAGATCAGAAGGTGTGGGACTCTCCGACTCTGAGCCCACTGGTGTCACCTTTAGATTTTATTAGCCAAAGGGCCTGAGGCATTGGGGAAACCTGATATGACCTGCCAGGGAGGGGACATGTCTGGCGGGCGAGCTCACTTCTCCCTGAATCCTCTGGGCTTCAGTACAGTAGAAGAACGTGGTGCTTCCTTTAGGATGTGCCTAGATAGAGCTGGGGAGGGCGTTTCTCTGTAATGGGATGCCTGGATACGTGGGTTCCAATTGCGTTGGGCTCTGTCGTCAGGGAAGTGAGGTCACAAAATCCTGGGGGTTCCTTACCGAACTTCCTGCTCCACCAGAGCTCCCTGAGCTGCTGCTCCCCACGCTGCTCAAGGCTCACACTCCACTCAATGCAGTGCCCATCCATTGACCCAAATACAGCCTCCTCCCAGACCCTGGGAGGCCTGGGTGCAGCTGTTTTCCCAGCTGGAGGGAACAGAGCTGGGTTTAGACCAGCTTAGTGTTAGGGTTAGGGCTAAGAAAGACGTAGGGTCAGGGTTAGGGTTAGACGTCTTTGGGGTCAGGGTTAGCGTAAGTCTTAGGGTAGGGGTCAGCGTTAGGGTTAGGTTCATGGTTAGGTTTAGGGTCAGGATCACAGTAGGTTCAGGGTTAGCGTTACGGGCAGAGTCAGGCTCAGGGTCAGTGTTAGGCTGACAGTTAGGTTTATGTCCAGGCATGGTCATGGTCAGATTTACGGTCAGGTTCAAGTTTTGGTTTGGGGGCAAGGTTCACCATAGAATGGGGGCTCCTTACCAATCTTTCTGCTCCCACCAGAGCACCCTGAGCACGCCCATCCCCAAGCTGCTCAAGGCTCACCCACCACTCCATGCCCTGTTCATCCAGTGACCCCCACACAGCCAATCCCAGCCCCTGGGAGTCCTGGATGCAACTGTTGTCCCCGCTTCTGGGAACAGAGATAGGTTCAGACCGAGTTAGGGTTAGGGTTAGGGTTAGGGTTACGGTTAGGGTTAGTGTTAGCGAGAGACTTAGGGTCAGGGTTAGGGTGAGACATCGTTGGGGTCAGGGTTAGCATTAGGGTTAGGGTAGGGGTCAGGGTTAGGGTTAGGTTCATGGTTAAGTTTAGGGTCAGGATCACAATAGGGTCAGGGTTACCGTTACGGTCAGAGTCAGGGTCAGGGTCAGTGTTAGGGTGACGGTTAGGTTATGGGTCAGGTTCAGGGTCATTGTCAGATTTACGGTCAGGCTCAAGTTTTTGTTTGGGGGCAAGGTTCATACAGGGTCAGGGTTAGGGTTGGGACAGGTTTAGTGTCAGGGTTAGGGTCAGGGTCAGGATTAGGTTTATGGTTCTGGTAAGGTCAGCTTTATGTTTAGGTTCTGTTTTATGAGTAGGTTCAGGATCAGGGTTAGCTTTAGGGTTACGATTCTGTTCAGAATCACGGATTGGGTCAGAGTTAGGTTTACAGTCAGGGTTAGGGTCAGTGTTAAGGTCAAGGCCAGGGTCAGGTTTAAGGTTAAGTTCTGACATAGGCAAAGTTCAGAGTTAGGGTTATGATCATAGTCAGGTATAGGGTCAGGGTTATTGTTAAAGTTTAGGGTTAGTGTTAGAGTTAGCGTTAGGTTGATGGTTAGGTTTAGAATGTGTTAGGGTCAGGGTCCATAGTAGGTTAGGGGTTAGTGTTAGAGTTTCAGCAATAGGATTTGGTGTAGGGCCCGTGTTAGTGTCAGTGTCTGGGTTACATTTAGGTTTAGAGTTAGGGTCAGGCTCACAGTCAGGGTCAGGTTTAGTGTTCAGGTCAGGGTCGGGATCACTGTTAGGCTCAGGGTTAGGTTTATGGTCATGGTCTGGGTCAGGGTCAGTGTTAAGTTTAGCGCCATTATCACATTTATGGTCAGGTTCATGTATTGGTTTAAAGTCCACATTCGGGTCAGGGACAGGTTTATGTAGTGGTCAGTTTAGTGCCATGGTTAGGATTAGGCTTAGGGTCAGGATTAGGTGAAGGTCATGGCCAAGGTCAGGCTTAGGGTCTGGCTTTGGTTTAGTGTCAATGTTCGGTTCAGTGTCACTGTTAGGCTTTGGCGATAGGGTTTGGGATTGGGGTTAGGGTTAGAGTTAGAAGTAGGGATATGGTTAGGGTTAGGGTTAGACAGCGTAAAGTCAGGGTAAAGGTTTGGGTTAGGGTAGGGTTTATTGTTAGGGTCAGGGTCAGCGTTAGGTTTAGGTTCAAGGTCTGTATTAGGATCATGGTTAGAGTTACCTTTAGGTTTACGGTTAGGGTCAGGTTCACAGTTACGGTCAGGTTTAGGGTCAGTATTCGGTCAGCGTCAGGGTTAGGATTAGGGTCATGGTCAGGGTCATGGTTAGGTATGAGTCATGGTTACGGTAATGTCAGAGTTAGGTTTAGGTTCAGGGTCCACATCAGGGTCTGTGTCAGGCTTAGGTTTAGGTTTAGGGTTCAGGTCAGGATCACAGTCAGGGTCAGGGTCAGGGTCATGGCTTGAGTTAGGGTTTGGGGCGGGCTCACAGTCAGTGTCAGGGTCAGGGTTAGTGGTTACTGTTAGGGTTAGCCCCGCTTCTGGGTAATGGACCCATCCCTTCAGGGTCTCAGGATAAACCCTGGACAGAAGGGTGTAGACCCTACACCCGATCCAAGTTAACCAGCCTTAAACTGGGGTGTGAACATGACTTGCCCACCAGACATATCACCCCTCATCAGCCTGATCCTGCTTGGAGCATCTCCACCCACGATGGCATGTCCAGGTCCTCTTTACACACAGACACACATACACCCAGAGGCACACACACACACACACACACACAGAGACGGTGAGGAGACCAAGGGCTACACCGGTGGATCAGAAGGTGTGGGTCTCTCTGACTCTGAGCCCCCTCATGTCACCTTTTGATTTTATTAGCCAAAGGGCCTGAGGCGTTGGGGAAACCTGATATGACCTGCCAGGGAGGGGACATGTCTGGATGGCGAGCTCTCTTCTCCCTGCATTCTCTGGGCTTCAGTACAGCAGAAGAACATGTCGCTTCCTTTAGGATGTGCCTTGAAATGATCTGGGCAGGGGGGTTTTCTCTGTAATGGGGTGCCTGGATACGTGGTTTCCAATTCCGTTGGGCTCTGTCATCACGGTAGTGAGGTCACCACTGCCTGGGGGCTCCTTACCGAACTTCCTGCTGCACCATAGCTCCCTGAGCCGTCTGTCCCCAAGCTGTTCAAGGCTCACACTCCACTCCATGCAGGGCCCATCCAGTGACCCCCATACAGCCTCCACCCAGCCCGTGGGAAGCCTGGGTGCAGCTGTTGTTCCCACTGGAGGGAACAGAACTCGGTTTAGACCAGGTTAGACAGTTAGGTTTAGGGTCAGGTTCAGGGTCATGGTTTGATTTAGGGTCAGGTTCAAGTTTTGGTTTGGGGCAAGGTTCATGTCAGGGTCAGGGTTAGGTTTGGGACAGGTTTAGTGTCAGGGTTAGGGTCAGGGTCAGGGTTAGGTTCATGGTTATAGTAAGGTCACCTTTATGTTTAGGTTCTATTTTATGAGTAGGTTCACGATCAGGGTTAGCTTTAGGGTTACGATTTTTTTCAGGATCACGGATTGGGTCAGAATTAGGTTTACAGTCAGGGTTAGGGTCAGTGTTAAGGTCAAGGCCAGGGTCAGGTTTAAGGTTAAGGTCTGATATAGGCAACGTTCAGAGTTAGGGTTATGATCAGGGTCAGGGAGAGGGTCAGGATTATTGTTAAAGTGGGATTAGGGTTAGGGTTAGAGGTAGGTGGCGGGTTAGGGTTAGACCGGGTTCGTTTAGTGTCAGGGACAATGTTAGGGTTTACTCTTAGGGTTATGTTCAGGATTAGGTTTCGGTTCTTGGACCTTTTTAGTGTCAGGGTCAGGGTTACATTTAGGGTTAGAGTTAGGGTCAGGCTCACATTCAGTATCAGGTTGAGTGTTAGGGTCATGGTCAGGGTCACTGTTAGAGTCAGGGTTAGGTTATAGTCTTTGCCTGGGTCAGGGTCAGGGTGAAATCTAGGGCCCGTTTCAGGTTTACGGTCAGGATCAGATATTGATTTAAAGTCCACATTCGGGTCAGCGACAGGGTTATATAGTGGTCATTGTTAGGGTCATGGTTAGGTTTAGGGTCAGGGCCAGGGTCAGGTTTAGAGTCAGGGTCTGGTATAGGCAAAGTTCAGGGTTAGGGTTATGATCATAGTCAGGTATAGCGTCATGGTTATTGTTAAAATTTAGGGTTAGTGTTAAGGTTAGCGTTTGGTTCACCGTTAGGGTTACAACTTGTTAGGATCAGGG
The DNA here is from genome assembly GCF_011764305.1 of Mustela putorius furo. NCBI lineage: Eukaryota > Metazoa > Chordata > Mammalia > Carnivora > Mustelidae > Mustela > Mustela putorius. Next base: position 94,375 of record NW_025421786.1, on the reverse strand, counting down.
TCCGTGGTAGGGTTATGTGTTAGTGTTAGGGTTAGCTTCAGCAATAGGATTCGGTGGAGGGCCCGTGTTAGTGTCAGGGTCAGGGCTACATTTAGGGTTAGAGTTATGGTCAGGCTCACAGTCAGGGTCAGGTTTAGTATTCACATCAGGGTCTGGGTGACTGTTAGTGTCAGGGTAGTTTTATGGTCATGGTCTGGGTCTGGGTCAGGGTGAAGTTTAGCGCCAGTGTCAGGTTTACTGTCAGGTTCATGTATTGGATTAAAGTCCACATTCGGGTCATGTACAGGGTTATGTAGTGGTCAGTGTTAGTGTCATGGTTAGGCTTAGGGTCAGGGTCAGGGTCACGTGAAGTTCAGGACCAGGGTCAGTTTTATGGTCAGGCTTTGGTTTAGGGTCAATGTTTGGTTCAGTGTCACGGTTAGGTTTTGGCAGTAGGGTTTGTGATTGGGGTAGTGTTAGAGTTAGAAGTAGGGTTATGGTTAGGGTTAGGGTTAGACAGCGTAAGGTCAGGGTTAGGGTTTGGTTTAGGGTAGTGGTTAGTGTTAGGTTTAGGGCCAGCGTTCGGTTTAGGTTCAGGGTCCGTATTAGGGTCATGGTTAGAATTACCTTTAGGTTTAGGGTTAAGGTCAGGCTCACAGTCACGGTCAGGGTTAGGGTTAGGGTCATTGTTAGGTCAGCGTCAGGGTTAGGATTAGGGTCAGGGTCAGGGTCATGGTTAGGTATGAATCATGGTTATGGTAAAGTCAGCGTTAGGTTTAGGTTCACGGTCCAATCAGGGTCAGTGTCAGGCTTAGGTTTAGGTTTAGGGTTCAGGTCAGGATCACAGTCAGGTTCAGGGTCAGGGTCAGGTCAGCGCTTGGGTTAGCATTTGGGGCAGGCTCACATCAGTGTCAGGGTCACGGTTCGTGGTTACTGTTTGGGTTAGCCCCGCTCCTGTGTCATGGACCCATCCCCTCAGGGTCTTAGGATAAACCTTGGGCCGAAGGGTGTACACCCTACACCCGATCCCACTTAACCAGCCTTAAACTGGTGTTTGAACATGACTTGCCCACCAGACGTCTTACCCCTCATCAGCCTTATCATGCTTGGGGCATCTCCACCCACGATGGCATGGCCAGGTCCTCTTTACACACAGTAACACAGACACCCAGAGGCACACACACAAACACACACACACACACACACACACACACACACAGAGGTATACTATGCAGCCATCAAAATGAAATCTTTCCATTTGCAATGACCTGGATGGAACTAGAGGGTATTATCTAAGTGAAGTAAGTCAATCAGAGAAAGGCAATTATCATATGATCTCTCTGATATGAGGAATTTGAAAGGCAGCGTAACGAGTCATGGGAGGTAGGGAGGGAAAAAATGAAACAAGATGGGTTGGGGAGAGAGACAAACCATAACAGACTTAATCTCACAAAACAAACTGAGGTTTGCAGGGATGGAGAGGGTGGCTGGGTTATGAACATTGGGGAGGGTATGTGATATGGTGAGTTCTGTGAAATGTGTAACACAGATGAATCACAGACCTGCACCCTTGGGGCAAATAATACATTATATATTAATTTAAAAAAATTTTACCTGTGCTTTATGCAGTCTGGGGGAGGATGGGCACACATATAAACCCAAATAGTGATTGGTCCACCTGAGACCAATAGGACCAATCAGAGTCTCCCTGGGATTGATATGTAAATGACAGGAAGACAAAGTTCTCTCTTTAGGTGAGTGACTGGTCTTGCTGGATGGGATTCAGGAACTGGCCATGGCCATCTTCCTGGACACTTGAAGAGTCTGACCAGAGAAGAAAGTAGCCATATGGAGACGAGTAAACATGAGACATGGACAAAGAGAAAAGTGTTTTGCCATTTTCCAGTCCCTAGTTCTTGATTCTGAAATTTTAGTTCTGCAGCTCTACTTTTGATTTTTTAAAAAGATTTTTTTTATTTATCTGACAGAGATCACAAGTAGGCAGAGAGGCAAGCAGAGAGAGAGGAGGAAGCAGGCTCCCTGCAGAGCAGAGAGCCTGATGTGGGGCTCGATCCCAGGACCCTGGGATCATGACCTGAGCCAAAGGCAGAGGCTTAATCCACTGAGCCACCCAGGTACCCCATCTTCTTTTGGATTTTTATGAACTTCTGTGGTATCCACCCCTACAGGAACCTGGACATTCCTTTGTTTTTTGTTTGTTTGCTTGCTTTTCCCTTTTGGTTCCTCCAGTTTTCTTTGGATTGCTGCCACTTGCAAGCAAAGGGTCTTGTAAAAATACCACACCAAGGAAATTCACACATCCTTAGGAGCTATTGAGTAAGTTCCTGTAGGGGAAGGACACAGTGAGATGCACATTTTAGAGTGATCATCTTAGAATAAGTTTAGAGGATGAATTGGTGTGAGGAGGGGAGGGAAAGGGGCATATTCCTGAAGATGAGATGACAGGTTGGAAGGCCATTATGGTCATTCTGGCAAAGTATGGTGAGTGCCTGAAACAGAAGAGAAAAGGGGGCCGAGGAAAGATTAAACTTACACAAGGTGAGAAGACTAATGAGACTTTATGAAATCTGAGTTTGTGAAATCGGATATTGCTAGGCTTTTAGCACACTTACTTTGGGTTCTAATCTTCAAAAATATTTAAATATCTCTGGTGGTGACAACACCATCGTCTTTCCAGTGATTAAGAACTCTGAAATCTTAATCTGGCCTGGGCTGTAGAATGTCAGCTGCGGCTTGAGCACAACGAAAAGCCGTTGAAGGGTTTTTACACTGGTGGGTGGAGGGTGGTCATGGGATTCCTTTTGCATTTTTAAAATGTCATTTTTGGCTGCTGTGTAAAGAATGGATAGAGAAAAGGCAAAGATAGTAACAAATCATTCTCCAATATTTACGGAACATCTACTATGTGTCAGGTACTGTTCTAAACCCTAAAGACAGAATAGTTAACAAGAGACAAAATAAATTTGATGTCCTCTTGGAGTTTTCATTTTAGTTGTTGAGTGAGAAATGAAGCAAATAAATACACATACATATCAGGGGTTGATGTGGGGTAGGAAGGAAACTAAGCTGAGTGAGTGGACATGGGGTGTGGGGTTTAGGGGAGCAGGTTGGTATTTTCTATGGGACTGTGTCAGGGAAGTCTCCCTCATTTGAGGAAAGACCTGGAGGAAATTAAGGAACGAGCAGTTGTGCTGTTTGGAGAAGAGCATCCCACACAAAACAAACAGTAAGCCCAAGGTGGGAGCACATCTGGTGTGTTTAAAAAATGACACAGCAACCAATAATGCTGGGCAAAAAATGAGCAAGACGGCAAGTGGTAGGAGGTAGGTAAGGAAGGTAGTGGGGTCAGATCACATAAAGTCTTGAAGGCCATTGTAAAGATATGCCTTTAACTTTGTGCCAGATGAGAAGAGCTTGGATGGTTTTGAAGAGGCTTTACTTTTTTTTTTTTTAATCTTAATTTTTTATTTTTTATAAACATATATTTTTATCCCCAGGGGTACAGGTCTGTGAATCACCAGGTTTACACACTTCACAGCACTCCCCAAATCACATACCCTCCCCAATGTCCATAATCCCACCCCCTTCTCCCAAACCACCTCCCCCCAGCAGGCTTTACTTGATTTAGATTAGAAAAGGATCAGGGCGCCTGGGTGGCTCAGTGGGTTAAGCCTCTGCCTTCAGCTCAGGTCATGGTCTCGGGGTCCTGGCATCGAGCCCCGCATTGGGCTCTCTGCTCATCAGGGAGCCTGATTCTCCCTTTCCCACTGCCTGCCTCTCTGCCTACATGGATCTCTCTCTCGCTCTGTCAAATAAATAAATAAAATCTTAAAGAGAAAAGAATCACTCAGGCTATGTGTGCAGAACGGACTTGCGGGGTTGTGGGGTGGGGATGCTTCTTGCATTAATGTAGACTGAGATTTCTATACTGCTGACATTTGGGGCCACATTAATTTTTGTTATGGGGAGCTGTCCTGTGCACTGACCACTAGATCGCAGGAGCGCCCTTTCCTACTCTCAAGTTGTGACAAAGAAAAATGTGTCCAGACCCTGTCAAAATCCCCTGCGGAGGAGCAGATACACAAAACTCTCCTGGTTGAGGACCACTGATCTGGGTGAGAAGGGGTATTGTCCCAGACCAGAGCAGTAGATGCAGGGGTGGGGAGAAGGGGGGAGATTCTGGGTGTATATTGAAGACAAAACACGCAGGATTTGTAAATATATTAAGTGTGCAGAGTGCGGAAAAGACAAGAGTTGGGATGATTTTACAATTTGGGGGGCCTGAGGCCCTGGAACAGTGATGTTACCACTTGCTAAGATGGGAAAGACGACGGGAGAAGCAAGTTTGATGGGCAACAGGTGTTTGGTTCTGGAGATGGTGGCTGAATCCACATGGGGATGCTCAACCAGCAGCTGAACACACGAGTCTGGCATTCATGGGTGAGGTCCAGGCTGGAGGCATAAATATGAGCACTGTTAGGACATAGGGTTCAAGCCCTGAGAAGAAGTAGGCTTACCTATGCAGTGAGTATGGACAGAGGTGTGTTTGGCAACATGATAAGGCAGCTTCATGATATCTGTCCCCTGGTATTTGTCCTGTGAGTATGGATGGGAGTGTGTATGGGACTTAGGACTTGCTTTTAACCAGTAGAATCTGGCAAGGTAAGAAGATGTCACTATTATGATCTCATTATATTAAATCAGACTGTTTTACTGATTGGAGTGAGAGGCTGTCCTAGACTTGAAGAAGCAAAGAGCCAAATTCAGAATCACCTGTGGAGAGAGTTATATGGCAGGAAACCACAAGCAGCCTCTGGGGGCTGAGAATGGTTTCCAGTTAATAGCCTGGAGAATCTCTCTGTACCACCCCAGCATGGGCTGCCCCCCAAATCACACAGCTACAAGGAAATGAGTTCTTCCAACAACCCGAGTGAGTTTGGAAGCAGAGCCTTCCCTAGTGGAACCTGCAGGTGAGAACACAGCTTGGTGGGCGCCTTCTCTCCTCCTTTGAGTGAGACCCAGAGCCGAGGACCCTGGTTAAGCTGTTTCTGGCCTCATGACAGCTAGAAATGGTAGGATAGTAAACTGAGCTGTTTAAAGTTACTAAACTTGTTATTATTTGTTATGAAGTAACTATTAAAAACAAAACAAGAGGCCCAAAATGGAGTTGCTTATGCTAAGCCCCATGTCCCCCAAACCAGACTTAATTATGATTTCAGCTGTCCCAGAAATGGAATCTGAGCCCAGGCAAGCAGACACCACCTGATCCCCACTCCCTCGGACCCCTGCCATCCCCAGAAGCCAAGTCACCTGGCCATAACCAACCTGCCTTGTTTGCCTGATGTGACTTCCTTGCTCCTCCTCTCTTCTGCCTATAAAAGTCTTTCATTTTGTACTGCTCCTCCAAGCTCCTTTCAGTCTGCAAGCAGATTGCTGCCCATTTCGTGAATCATTGAATAAAGCCAATAGGTTCTTTAAAATGTACTCAGCTGAATTTTTTCTTTAACACAACAGAAAACTCAAGCAGAAGGTCCGAGTCCCAGAGCACAGGACTGATGTCTAAAGGTCAGGAAGCTCAAAAAAACCCAGCCAGGAAAGGAGCCATCATCACTGACCAGTGTGGAAGAGGAAGGGAGAGCCAACATCACGATGAAAAAGATAGAATATTTCCAGAGAAGTGGAGGGACTTCTATGTCTATAGGCCTACAGGTTGATTCATTTGGATCTGAAAGTTAATCATTGGATTTGGCAACTTGGTGGTGATTAGCGATCTTGTAAAATATCTGTGTAGGTGTAGTCGTGGGACCAATGACTGTTAACAGTGTCTGAAGTGCAAAAAAAATTTCAGGGTTTGGATTCAAATGGGAGCAATGGATATAAAGAGCAGTGAGCAAGTCTGACTTCTGTTTTGGAGGTCAAATCAGTTGGTTTTGCTGATGGATTAGATATGAGAAAAGGGAAAGGGGGAATTTATCCCAGGGGCTGAGGCTTTAGCCTGTAGGAGGTGGGGATGCTGTTTACTAAGATGGGGAGACTGGGACAGGAGCAGGTGGAGGAGGGAGCAGGATAGAAATCATGGTGAAAATAAGACTCCTGTTACATATTCATGGAGAAATATGCTGCAGGCAGCTGGCCATGTGATTCTCAGCTCCAAGGGCGGATCAGGATTAAAGACGTTAACTTCAGAGCCTTCAGCTTCTACAAAGAACTTAAATCAATGATGCTGAATGGAATCGGCCAAAGCAGTGGTTTTAAAACTGGGGTTGGGTGGCAAGGAGTTTTGCTCCCAGGGCTGATTGAACAATATCTGGCGACATTTTTGGTGCTCACCACTTGGGGGGAGGGGTGCTGCTGGCATCTAGTGGCTAGAGACCAGAGATGCTGCTAACTGTCCTGCAGGGCACAGGACAGCCCCACAGCAGAGAATCACCCACCAGGTATCAATAGTGCTAGGTTGCGAAAGCCTGATCGAGGGAGAGAGAGAGAGAGAGAGAGCGAACGCATAGCTACAGAAGACCCAGAATCAAGCTCTTCAAAGGGGCAGACATGAAATAGAGAAGCAAATTGAGAATACAGGTCCAGGATGGTAGGAAGAGAAACCATGTGATTAAGAGGGCACTAAGGAAGCGGGAACCTAGAGACACCGAGTAAATCCACGTTTGCTAGTGATAGGCATGTACGGTGCATGGACCGCCTAGGAGAATTCACACACCTTGCACATTTTTAAGTGGATATCTGAAACTTTTTAATCATAAACATTTCATCACAATATATGTATTTTTATTAACTAGGTGTCGAAAATATTAAACATTTAAAAAATGAGATAAAGGGCACCTGGGTGGCTCAGTCACTAAGCAGCTGCCTTTGGCTCAGGTCATGATCCCAGGGGCCTGGGATGAAGGCCCACATTCCTGATCAGCAGGAAGTCTGCTTCTCCCTCCCTCGCTCTCCCTACTTGTGTTCTCTGTGTGTGTGTGTGTGTGTGTGTGTGTGTGTCTACCAAATAAATAAATAAATCTTTAAAAAGAAAATGAGAAAGAAAAGGATCGACTTCATTGGAATAACATTTGCCTGCTACAAGTTGATTTTTTTTTAAAGCAGAACAGTCTCATTTTCTGTTATTTTATTTCCCAAACCATACTAGAATGGAATGAAACCATTAAAATCCTTACTTGTGCTTTTCCCTATTATGTCCCTAAAAATATGTAGTTTAATTTAAATATGAAGGAATGAGTGTCACTAACCAAAACTGATTGTTATTCTGAGCACTTCCAACATCTGCCCTAATCCCCTTTCCGATGTTAACCTTTACCCTTAATAAGGAGAGTAAGCTCTAAAGGTGGAGCCCCAGGACTGCCCACAGAAGGGCATTATTTGAAACAAAACTGGTATTTCAACTTTGGTATCAGCCCAAGTCCTACACTCTAATAAGATCTGAGAGGAGTGTCTTGATCTTCCAGGAAGGAGAGGAGTATATCCTGATATCAGACCCAAGAATGGGCATATCACCTATCCTACAGAGCACACATGGAGTTTGGATCTGGAAATGGACTCCCTTAAAATGATCTGCACATAAGGATTCTTTATAGAGATTTTTCAACTACCCTTGGGGACATGGTACCCTACACCCACAGGTGTAGACAAATATTTTACAAGCTATGCTGGGAATGAGGTGGGGAGAGAAATATGGAGGTTGTTATAGGAAGGTAGAAGGTTAAAGGAAGTCTTTGTTTTGGGTTTTTTCCTTTTGTTTTTAAGAAAAAGGTCATTTGTCTTCTGACTGGAAGGATCCATTGGAACAAGAACTTGATATTGACCCTGGGAGTGGAGTCCTGGAGAGGGCTGGAAGGAACAAATCCCAGGCACAAGGAAGAACAAAACCCTAGCTGGGGATGTCTGCTCTTCTCAATAAACCTGCTCTGTCTTCAACTCTTTCTGTGTTTCTTGTACATTTCTCCAATTACCATGTAAATTCCATGATGCCAGGGACTTTTCTGTGTCGTTCGCCACAGATTTACAAACACTCAGGGCAGTGTGTAGCACACAGTAGATACTGACTAAATATTTGTTGAGTAAATGTCTAAAAACAAATTAAAAATGGATACAAATGTAGGTATAGATTTGATTGGGTGGTGGTAAGATAAGGGAATTCCTGCACAAAGGGCTTTTATTTTCTTGAAGTGTGACACTAGTGATGAAGTTTTGGAACACAGGTGAGGTTTGGTGGGGTGAGGTCCAGAGCCGATGACCAAGAAAGGATTCTTGAGACGTCTTAGGTGCAAATGGTGGTTTTATTAAAACACAGGGACAGGACCCAAGGGCAGAAAGAGCTGCTCAGACAGAGGCATGGTTGACTGGGAGCTGAGGAAGGTGAGGACAAAGGGGGTGTCCAGAAAGACTGTCATATGCTAAAGAAGAATTTCAGGATAAGGGAGACCTGGTTATTGTCAAGTCAAGGCTGTTTTTTTTGCTCTAATGAGGGAAAGCATGAAGACAGTCGGGAGTTTCCTGGAGATATGTTACATTCCTCCTATCACACATCCTTGTAAGTGGGCTTTGGGCTTAGAAGAAATTCAGTTTTATTACACTTCCCTCCCCCTTAGCCTCCCTCAATTTTATGGAGGGGAGGGTGATGTTAGGGCTTCCGGAAACTGAGGTATGGGTGTCTGGAAATCAGGCTATTGATGAGAAAGCTTCTTCTTTCCTTGTAAGTCACTAGGACATTTGTAGATGGAGGGATACTCCTGTCCTGCAGGACTGGGATCTCTATCAGTTAAGCATCGTTTTTCCTTTAGGGCAGCCAGGAGTGCATGAGGAATGTTACACATATGGCATGGGGAGAGGGTGTAGGGTGCCAGTTTCTGCTTTGTCCTAAGCTTGCCTTCTGCTCCCTCTTCCCTAGGACAGGAGCTGGGAGTGAGGTGACATAGTTCAGAAGAGGTGGGGGTAGGGATTGTTGAGGCAAGTCTTGAAGGAGGGAAAGCAAACTCACCGGAGAGACAAGGGAGTTTGAAGCCAGGGTTGAGTATCCACTGGAGAATTGTGGTCAAGTGTTTTAAAGTACAGCAGGTTGGCTCAGCTGTATGATTTTTTCCTGGTTTCTGGTGCATGCCGCTGGCATTGGTAGAATCATTTCTAAAGAAACAAAGCAAAAGAGGATAAGCCATTCTTTCACAAACGATGATGAATCAAGTTTTGAACATGCTGGGTTTTGAGGCACAGGTGGGGCATCAGTGAAATAGCATGAGTAGGTAGTCAGTTACACGGGCCTGGTGGGTAGGAAAGAAACAGATGGTCGTGTATCAGTGGGAGAGATGTTGGCTAGGGAATGGGAGCTGAAACCAAGGGCACAGTTAATATCACTACAAGAGAGGGTAGCTTGGAAGAGAAAGGTTAACTGAACCCCCGGAGAAACCCTGATGGGAATGTCACATGCATTTCTCAGGCATGCCAATGTTGACACAGATTACTGTAACTCCTGGGGGCCAGAAGCCATGTCTTTGAGATTCATTCATTCTCTGCCTCTGGCATAGCGTGGGCTACATTGAAGGTCATTCTAAAATTCATTCCGATTTGATTTCATTGCACTTTTCATTTACCAGAATCTTGTCATGGTTTGCTAGTGTATCATTTTCTCGAAAAGATTAAATAAGGACCATTTTACAAATGTGAGATGAATGCCTGAAGGGATTTTGTTTAATTCATTCATTAGCTCGGGAACCACTAAGATGTTACCACCACTTCAAGCAAGAATCTCCAGGCAGACACATATACAATCAGTAATACTAAAACGAATTTGCTTTGATAGATGCAAATAGATATGCAAATAGAATGCAAATGGATGCAAAACTGCCTTCTACCAAAGGAAAGGGGGTCAACTGTACTTCCAGTGGACAAAATTCATTTACATATAGCTAGACAAGATCATCTGCATCCACATCAATTATGTACAATCTATAGAGTTGCAAAATAGCTCAAAGACAAGAAAGGCACAGAATATCCCATAGAATTGGTCAGCCCAGAAGGGTACATGAGACAACACCTGTTTTCCCTTGGAAGACACTATAATCTTTTAGGTTCATTTCAATGTCTTTCGTGATTTTGCCTATGCTTTAAAAGAAAAAAAAGTTACCCTTATCATTCTTATTAGTTTGAAAAAAAAAACTAATAAAGTACTAGTCTGTTATAAAATACACATGGAAGAATGTTCTGGCACTATCATACCCAATTTGGGGTACTAACTGATTAGGAAGATGAGGCAGAATTTGGGAGCCCGTAGGATGAGTCTGTTTCTGGTTGGAATGGGAAACATTTAAGAATCAAACTAAATGATCTCAAATCCACTCTGGAATGAAACAGGTTATAAGGAAAATACAGAAGATGTTGAAATGGACCTGTTGGCTCATTGTGAGCTTTCCTGGTCGAATGGAGACCTCTACCATGATGCTTGTCCTCCATGTCCCACCCGTCCCATACCTGCTATCCTGTCACCAAAGGGCCACCAGACTTTAGGCTCAGTCTGCAGTTCCAAATGGAAACCCTCTGTTCCCACAGTAGTGGACAGGATGACTCTGGTTGCTGGTGGAAGCGTCAGCTGCTTTAGTCCAACAGTTCAAGAGAGGATCAGAAGAGCATAAGGACGATATTGGAAAAAAATGCTCGGGCGAATTTCCAGAACACAGTATTTCTCTTTGCAATTTTTGAGTGTTCTGTAGCCAACCTGCCAAAAAAAAATGTGAAAAATGTAAATAGAGAGGAGTGGGAAGGAGAAATGAGGACCTGTCACAGTGCCAGCAAAAATAGGGAACTGAGAATTTTCCAGAGATTCAGAGTCAAAGGGGGTTAATATTTACTTAGAAAAGAAGTCGTGGGCACAAGTTCTAGGATGAAATGAAGGCAAGAGAGGGAAGTTAGGGAATCGAGAGGAGAGAGACTTGAAGATAAAAAAAGTCAACTTAAAGTCTCATTCCTCATTAAGGAAAGTATAGATCAGAGAAGAGGGGAGAGACTGGGATATAGCTGATCGCTGATTGTGTCTGGCTCTGATTAGAAGCTTTGTATCCACTTTTTAATTTCATCTTCCAGCCGGTTTCCTGGATTCCAGCTTCTATTTCCTATGAAATAGGTACCATCACCAAAGACGAGAGTCAAACATGTAACAGTAGTCAAATCTTTAACAGCGTGGACAAACTAACCAAAAGCTGGCCCGGGGACCCCTGCAGAGTCAAGTGTTACACGCCCAGTGCCTGGATCGCAAGGCCATGGTAGGGATCTTGGGAAGGGTTCAGGGTAGGGAGACACACCGCAGGTTCTGGCCAGAGGCTAGTCACCAAACTTTGTGTGGCTGAAGGGGTGTGTACCAGCTGAATGTCAGCTCCCAGATGAAACTGAGGGAAATGTCCTTTGGGAAGGTTTCCGCTGACTCTCTGCCTTTCCTTCATCCTCCCCAGGGTGTTCCATTAGCATTTGGGGTCTGGGGTCTTGCCTGTTGCTCCTGGCTTTGGTGGGCCACGCCACTGCCACAGCCAGGGCTCCAAGTGGCAGTGAACTGTATGGGGTCTTGACTGTTCCCTCCTGACTCTCGGAAGGAGAACAGGCAGCAGGGATTTTCATTCTTTGTTGGCACCTACTCTCTTCAGCAACCCCAAGATCAGTACCCCAGGCTGCACAAGCTCAGGTTCATGTCTTTACCAAAGGCCGGCAATAATTTCAGAAAGGAATGACAATGAAGGTAAAAAAAACAGTTCAACTACTCGCTCATCTGGACTTCTAGGGCAGGTGGGGTTCCCAGACAACTTTGTTCCGTCGGTCTGGCACCCTTGCCCCCCCCCCCGGTGCCTTGGTGATGAGTGTGGGCCTTGCTGTTTGCGCTGCCTGAATTTGCCCTTGTCGCTTATTAGCACTGTGGCCCTAAAAGTCTGAGAGGCTAAAAGTCATGCCTCTCAGAGCCAATCGGAATAGCTTATTAGACCTATTGATTCTGGCATAGTGGGCCTGTGCGGAAATCTCTCTTCTTCATCCCTCCTCCTTCTCAGTCTTCCCCTCCTCCACCTCTTCCTCCTCCTTCTTTGATGTGTAAACCAAGGTATTTGGGGAGCAGGGAATGATGTGATGTTTGGGATTTACTTTAAAATATATTCCAGACCTCCCCTCTCCCCCAAAAACAAAAATACAGGCACTTTGGGGGCAGTAGAAGGAGGAGGGCCTATGAAACAGTTGGGGAAGCAGAGTGATAAGTACTCGGAAGGGCCGGGATCCTTCTGCTCTACACACTTTGGTGTATGCTTGAGAATTTTTATAATAAGAGTAAACAAACAAAGACCAAATAATGAGGCTTTCATTCCCTATATCCAAATGACCACAAGAGGGCATAGAATGCACTTTCATAGTTGATCCCCTGGCAATTTATTCTGATTCTCCAAATAAGATTCCAGCTCTCATCCTACCTGTCATAGTCTCTGGATATTGACTGGGAATGTTTTCCTCAACAAGGCCTTGCCAGGCCCACTGCTAGGGAATGTATTGTTTCAGATTCTGTACTCAGGTTTTAAAGATTTTTTTTTATTTATTTATCGGAGAGAGAGAGGGGGAGAGAGCGAGCACAGGCAGACAGAATGGCAGGCAGAGGCAGAGGGAGAAACAGGCTCCCTGCTGAGCAAGGAGCCCCATGTGGGACTCGATCTGAGGATGCTGGTATCATGACCTGAGCCGAAGGCAGCTGCTTAACCAAGTGAGCCACCCAGGCGTCCCTGTACTCACGTTTTTTTAAAAAAAGTGACCAGTTTCCCGTTTGGAGTGACTGGAATGTAAGACTCACTGTAAGCCATTGTCTTGCTGTGTCCCATCCCTTTCTAAGGACTGCTCATGCTATCTCTGGGAGATCACAGCATTGGGAGGGGCAGCCCAGTCCTGGGCTATTACAGCAAAGCTGCAGCCTGAAGGGCGCGCGTGAGATCTGTGGTTTGAGCTGTCAGAGTCTCACGGAGAAAAAAAAGAGAAATGAATCATCATTTGACCATGACATTCCCACTAAAGGGGAGGACAGTGGGAGAAAGAGCAAGGGAAGAGGAAAGAAAAATCTCAAAATAAATGTGGGGTGGACGGCAGGAGGAGGGGGGGCAGGTGTGGCGATCGAACCAACGCTAGCCACAAACACAAGATTCCGCCCATTCTAGAGCGGACTGGACATAAACATGCTCGCACATCTACTTGTCGGCTGCGTTTTGTCGGCCGGCCGGTAGCGAGGTGATTCTTTAAGAGCTCTGAGAACCCAAACTTGTGGCCGCCCCGCAGCTGAGCTGAAGTGGAGCTGGGAGCGGCCCAGACGACCCGAGGCTGCCAGCTGACCACCTTCCTCCCTACAGATCGCTGGAGCCAAGCTCAGCGGGGGAGAAGCCACGCTCGCAGGTGGGTGCCGGGGCTAAGGGCGGAAGCCGGGTTCCCACAGAGGCCTCCGCGCCCAGGCGGCTGCAGCGGCGGCGCACGGGGACCGGAGGCCTGACAGCCGGACGCGCCCCCCTCTCTGGACAACCGGCCGCAGAAGTAAAGGGCCAGCATCCCGCCACGGCTATGCTTCCCGCGGGACAATCTCGGGAGAAGGTCCTGGAAGAGGTACGGAGGCCGATTTTCCGAGGGAAAAGGCGAGGTGGGGAGGGAGCGCCCCTGACCCTCCCCGCCCTCCCTTCTCCCGCTCACCTGGCATCAACAGCGTCGGGGCTGCCCTGCAGAAACGTAGGCGAGGTTGTAGTGTCGCCCTCCGCTGCACGGGGGCAGCATCACCTGCTGGCTCGGCGGTAGCGGCCCCCGCGCCTCTCTTGGCGGAGGCAGGCGGAGGCAGGCGGAGGCGGGCCTGCGGAGTCCTCTTTCATTGTCCGGGCGGGGGCGCTGCCATGTTGGAGGAAGCGGTGCCTTCTGTGCGGTGGAAACGCCGTGCCCTCACCGGTAGCGTCGGGGAGCGCAGCCTCCTACCTTTCCTCCTCGCTCGAGTGTCGGTGCTGAGAGGCGGCGGTCGGCGGGATGGAGAGAAGTAGGATGAACCTGCCCAAGGGGCCAGACTCGCTCTGCTTCGACAAGGACGAGTTCATGAAGGTGCGCGCCTGGGCTCTGCTCCCCAGAGCCCGGCCGTGGGTGGCCTGCCCTCCTTGGCCCTCCGGGGCATCTCCTCCGGCTTCTCCTGCGGGCTTCCTGGGCCGTCCCCGCCCCGGCCGGGTCCTCGGCGGGGACCTCACTGCACTTCGCAGTGAGTCTCTTGGCCTCGGGTGGGCTAGGTGCAGCCTGGAGAAAGCACTCCTGTGAAATCGTGCACATTGAATGAAAAGGCCTGAAAGTTCAGGGCAAGTGGTTTTGAACTAAACGTAAAAGCCCCGGACCGTAGGACCCGCCTCTGGTACCTGCGGCACAGTCAGACCACCGCTCCCCCGGCCTGACAGAAGCCTCCCAGTGCCTTGTGCCTAGAAGCTGAGCGACTGTGTGTTGAACACATCTCTGAACACACGTACTTACCAGGAATCGGGTCAAAAAGGCACTTAACCTAACGTTTATGCCTGACTTTGGTCTTAAGCTCCCGGAATGAGAAATCTGAAAGACTGTACTGTCCTTACTGGTTCTGGTCCAGTACAAAGCATACCAAGCTCCTTTTCTAAAGTTGCCCTACTTCTCTTGGTGAGGTCAGCCTGAAGCTGGCAGCAGATAACTGTAGGACATAAACTTACAGAATAGAAATTTAAACTGAAAAGACTTTACTGACAGGAAAGGTTCATCAGACATAGCCTTGAAAATGTCCCAAGGTTTGAATCAGAGCCAGGAGGAGCTTTATCTGTTTTCTGTATCCCTCTGGGTCTGTACTTAAACTATCCAAACATATATGTTTAATTTCTAAGGATTGGGATTTAGTAGCTGGTTTCAGTGTTAAAAAGTTTTGGCTCTGTAGGTACCTAAAATTCTGAAAAGACTTTGAATTTCTTACTGTTTTATGGCTTCAAGTCATAATATGTTTTTTTCTTTTTTGGGTTAACCAGCTAGTTCCTTTTTGATACTTGCATTCAGATCACATCTCCCAAACTCTGGCTTTAAAAGTGCTTATGTCTGGATCCTCTGCGGTGTGGCCATATCATTTTTAATATGTAGGGATGCCTAGACGAAGGTATATTGTACTCTTGTTCTTGTATGGTGATGTTAAGCCACTGTAATAAAAGGTGTAAATTGAATGGAGTGTCTGAAGGAGAGCACAGAGTGAATTCTCGGATCCAGAAACCTTTTGTTAACGAAGGACACGTGATGAGGAGAGAGGTCATTGGAAGAAGAAAAGGCACACACACAGACTTAAAGAACCTCAAAGCACAGAAGTCTCTTTAGCTTGTCTGTCTTTGGACTTTGTCAGGCTTTCTTTGGGCCTAACAATAGCATTTTCTCGCACTTCCTCGCCCCGCCATCTTTCTCACTCTGAGCTGACAGAATGCCTTTGGTCAAAGCAGCTTCGGAAAATAGAAATCTCAAAATAGCAGTTCTAAAGTAGGACTTAGAGGTAGGAAGAGAGCAAACTGGGAAAGTGGCTAGAATGCCAGCAATTCCATATTCTTTCAAGGCTCTGACATTTCTGAATATAATGTGCAATTTGTAGTGTTAATGAACGTGACCCCTTCATACATAGAAGGAAAATACATGGAACAGCTGTTCTGTGTAAAGTGGTATTGATCTTCTATGTGGCTGCTGGAGATAAAGGTTATATGCAATTTGTGTTTCAGTCAGAGAGATGTTTTGTTAAGTTGCAGTTCTGAGGCAGAAATGAGTGGAGAGCTTGCTGTCGGGGTTGTATTTCTACATAGGTGTCTTGTTTGGCACATTTTGGAATGAGACTGAGATGGTAGAAAGGGAGATGGGGTGGGGCTGCGGTTGCACCTTGGACACTGCATACATTGAGGGGTCCACGTTGATGCAGTCTTCACGGTAGAGCTGCAGTCAGGTTTACAGCAGGAAGTTGCATGGTCATATCTGTTGAGTTCGAGCTGACTGGTGGCAGGAGACTACTTAAAAAGTCATGTTTATGAGATCTAATGAGAAATAGAAGGGGAAAGGTATGCAAAAGAGGTAGGTGATCAAAGTGCAGGAATGGCAGATGGGGAAGGGTCACCTGGGGCAGAGGCACTGGCAACATCATACTTTGTCGGCTTAGAAATATGAAAATCCTTTGGGTTGACAGCCAAATAATAGATGAGCAGGACATAAGGTATTGGTAGTAGGGGGAGAAAGTGTCATAACAGATAAATTAGACCATTTACATGGGTGTGCTATTGACATCACATGTAGCCTTCCTCTTCCATCTCAACATATGACTTCATCTCCAGTCGTACAGAAAAATTAGCAGCCATCCCACGGGACCTCCTCCATCCTGCTGATCATTATCCCATTCTTGTATTTGTCCCCTTCTCCTCCTCGCCTGGTACGGGGAGGGGCTCTCCTTCCTCCTCGGGTTCAGTCTCCACTCTGGCTCGGAGTCCATGCCCTCCCGCCCTTCCAGGAGCCTGCGAGGATCCTCTCCCCTGCACTCCTTCACATCACGCGCTCCTGTTTGATCCTCTCCCACTTGACTGCCCCACCTCTAGGTATTGCCCTGTCACTGTCGCGCATCATAGCCAGTGCTCAGGGGTTGACTTGACTTTCCCACCTTCCACCCTTCAGGCCCTGTCGTTCCACTAAAGAGTTCTTAGCAAAACTGTTTTTAAGTCAGCGCACCCGACCTTTCTCTGTCTCCTTACTCGACATCGCAGTAGACCAAATGCTCTGCATTGCTTCCTGTCTTTCTTCTACCTCTCTGATGTGTCTCCTGTGCAAAGTCATGCTCCTGGTAGCCACTGAATGCTAATTATGAGCTCAGCCCCATGTTCCTTTCTTTCCCTAGATGACCTTTTGTGCAGCTTCATGACCACCTATCAGCAGGTCAGGCAGATTCCTGTCTCTGGCCCACACGCCTCCTGAGCACCAGTTCTGTGTATCGGACTTGCTGACCTTTCTTCTCGGATGTGTCTGTGGCCCCTCAGACTCATCAGGTTCAAGACGGAATTCATGAGCACCTCCTCCACTGAAAACCACCTTTCTTATTCTATTGCCTCTCTCAGTAAGCACTTCATCCGTTTAGCCTGGAGTTGGGAAACCAGAAGTCAACTCCTACTCTGTCACATTTCCAAAATCTAGTCTGTCACACCAAGTCCTGTGGATTTCGCTTCCTAAACCTCTTGAGTCCATATACATCTTTCCATCTCTTCTCGTACCTTTGCAGTGCGCCCTTGCCATCACACCGTAGAAGCTTCTCACCCAGTCTCCATGCGCCTTCCTTGTCTTTCTGGCCCCTGGTCTACACTGCAGGCAAGCCACTCTTGTCAGAATGCAGATGTGATCTTGTATGTACCAGGTGACTGGTCAGTCCACCAGCTCTTGAAAAACCATTTTCCTAAGCACTCGAACATATTTCAAAGAGAATCAGTCCCCCATGGGGTAGTTTTCCTTGGTAGACAGTTTGTTTCTGCGCTGAGCCAGTCTGCCTCCTTCGAACTTCTCTGTGTCAGTTCCTCTCTGGAACTTGTGGCTTCGTTGGCACCCCGGGTAGGCACATGAAGACCTTTTCCATGAGAAGTGAAGGCAGGAGCCCTCTGGACGGTGAATGTATGTACCCTCATGTTCCATAGGTAAAAGAACCGTGTGTGGGGGGGGTTGGGGGGGGGGTAAGTCCTTGAGGCTCCTCCCTGTTCTAATTGGGTGAACTGGGAATTTTGAGACAGGCAGCAGGTCCTGTGTGTCCTTGTTTGCAGGGAGCATGCATTCTGATGGACAAAACGGAAAAGGGGAAGAATGAGCAGCTGCTCAGATCTGTTTGTACTGTGCTGGCTGATTAGCTGTGACCTGCAGATGTGGGTCCCATCCTCGGCTCTGCTCTCTGCCTGCTTATGTCTGACTTGGGGCAAATCACTCGCCTCCGGCCTTCTGTTTGCTTGTTAGTATAATGAGGTGGTGCTTATCTATGTGATCTTTGCTGGCTCCTCTGAAAAGACTCCAGTCCATCCTGGCTTGCAGATAAGGAAACTGAGGCCTGAGGTGTGATGACTTCCTTTAAAGCCACACAGCTAGTTGGGGCCAATCACAGGCCAGATCTCCTGACCCCCACGCATCAGTCCTTGGAAATCCTACTGTAATATGTTCCTTTCCAGAGGCCACAGGTGGGAACTGAGGGAAGTGGGACAATCAGAACATTAAGAATAGCGCAGAAGATGGCACATTAAGAATAGCGCATGCCTTGGCACCTGCATTTCACCAATAGGGCCACCTCTTACCTTAGAAGAAGTTCCCACAGGGCTGGTGATCTGGATGCCTGGCCTGGTAAATGGGACCAGAGGGAAGTGATGGCTGTTTGAGGTGGACTTTGTTGACGGCGGCTGGAGTTAGCAGCTGACAGAGGAGGAAGAGGGAAGAGTGACAGACGGCAGATAGCCGCAGGCCCGCAGGTCAGCCACTGTTGCCCAGGGTCACCCATCCCCAGGAGCCGTATTCATATCACAGGAGCTGAGTGCTTACCCTGTGGGTTCTTAGTTCGATGTCACGTCTTGATGACAAGATTCCATTCTCTTCCGCATCAGTTTGAGACAGACATCGTAATGAAATTCTAATAAGCCAAATATGGAATGTAAGCCTGGAACTCATTTTATAGAGATATTTTCTTTTTTTTTTTTTTTTTTTTTTTTAAGATTTTATTTATTTATTTGTCAGAGAGAGAGCGAGCACAGGCAGAGTGGCAGGCAGAGTCAGAGGGAGAGGCAGGCTCCCTGTGGGGCAAGGAGCCCGATGTGGGACCCGATCCCAGGACGCTGGGATCATGACCTGAGCCGAAGGCAGCTGCTTAACCAACTGAGCCACCCAGGTGTCCCATATAGAGATATTTTCTTATGTGAACTACTTTCCCTGATGATAGAGGAGTTGTGACGATGTAACATCAGATAAAGTTTATCTGATTGGCACTTGTAAGAAGGGTTCCCGGCAAAAAAGAACTGTTTTTTTGTTGTTGTTGTCCTCCCTTTTGATCTTTTCCATTCCTTTTTTTTTTTTTGTCTTGTGAGCGGTCATCTGATTTATAAAAAGATGCAACAAAAAGTAAAATGGAACAAGATAATCAGTTTCAAAACATAAAAAAGTGAGTGTCTTTAGCCATAGCTCAGAACAGAGGAACTGGGTAAGGAGAATTGCTTGTGAAAGACACCCCCCCCCCTCCTAATAGCCGGGGCATGGTCACGTAGGCAAGGGGGCTGCATGGTCACATAGGTCACGTAGCCATGATGTCTTTCTGCTGAGTGATAAGGTCAAACTTCCCCTCTTTGTTTCCCCTTCCCGCTTTTCTCTTCGTGCGTGGGGGTCTTCCAGGGCCAATCCACTAACACCAAGTATGCCTTTTTCAAAAGTTCAAACTGTCCACCAATCAGTTGCACCCTACCCAAAACTTGCTTGTACCTTCCTATAAAAGACCCCGCTTCACTCCGGTCGGGGTGCTCGGTTAGCTGGAGCTGCCCACCACCCGCCGGTACCTGCGTGACAATAAACCTCTTGCTGTTTGCATCCATTGGCAGTGTTGGATTCTTGGGTAAGGGGATCCGCGGGTCTTTCACTTGTATGAACTGGCAACAGGAAAAGTTGGTAAAGGAGAGCTGAGGAACTCTATTAAGACATAGGAGTGAGGGGCTCCATCATCATCTGGCATTTGCTCAGTGTCGTCTATATGGTTAGAGATGTCCATGATGGGAACTCCAGCAATCTTCTGGGTCTGGGTCAGCTGATGCCACAGTGTAACACTCTGAATTACTTCCATACTGAGCAGTCATCTGCATAGTTTGTCTTGTGTGTATGTGGTAATCGTTTGAATCTTCGCTCTTTCGCAATCCTTAGAGCCTCTTGATACTTTCACCCCGGTTTCTCAGTTTCAGCCATTACACAGTCAGTTGTACAACTGGTACACTTGGCACACAGCCTGTCCATCATTGACCGGTCAAGTTTGGCCTAAATAGAAAAGTTGATAAAGTCGGTACCAACCAGGATGTGGTAAGTCGGTCCAGCTGTGTGTTTATATTGGAAAAAGCAGGAGGGATGTTGGGGGACTTCTCTTTCCTTGAGTGCATGGGATCCTTCTTTTCTTTCTTTTTAGGTTTTAATCTGTCCTTCTCTCGGAGAAGGATCTCAGAGCTAAGCATTCGCTTCCTGGTCACATACTTTCTTGCTTTCTCTTGCTTCCCCATGTTCACACCATTTATGGGATATACAGGGACATTTATTCATCTCTGTTGTCCATTGTTTTCAAGAATGGTTGGAAACACACACATATGTGAGCTCACACAATCTTTCTATGTCTTTCAACCCCTATGTAGTGTGCAGATTAGTGCTTAACTATTTTGGTTTTTTGTCTCGATGAAATGGGACATGTTTCAGGGCAGAGCTCATAAATTTCATATGCCCTCTTAGTACTTCTCATCATTACAGAGTGATGGTTCTGGGGGATTCTGCTTCTCGTGGAGATAGTATATAGTGATTTTATAAGTCCATGTATCTGGGAAGGAGTGTTTTACTTCTTGGCAGCTTAGAGAACTTCAATCTTTCCAAATTCCATGTAATTTTCATAGCATTAAAGCTACTAATTTCAGATTATTGGTAAGTTTTAAATGATTAATTCCCAGGTTACTTTGAATTAGTCTTTGTTTGCCATCCCTGATTGCAGCTAGTTAGTAAAGTAGCTAAACTTTTAAACTCTACTTGGTTTTAATTTTGAGTGATGTCACTGCTTCTCTGATGGTTAATGGTTCTTAATTACCTGCAGCTTGTCTGGTTTGCTCATTTATTTTCCTGTGTTCCAACACCTCTTGTGATCTCCCAACTTCTGGCCTTTTGGGGGATTTGTACTTGAACTGGGTTCAGATAGGAAATACCCCTGAGTACAAAGAGAAGATATTTTTCTTCTAACTTCACTATCTCCTATTATTAATGTATTACATTGTTGTGGTACATGTGTTACAACTGATGAACCAGCATTGATACAGTATTAATTAAAATCCATGGTTTACATTAGGGTTCACTCCTCTTTCTAGAGTTCTGTGGGTTTTGACAAATGTATAATGTTATTTACCTACTGTTGGTATCTTACAGCCTAGTTTAATTGCCTTGAAAACCCCTGTACCTCATCTATTTGTTTCTTCTCCTCTCTCTGCACCCTCCTCGCTCACCCCTCAGCCCGGGATCTTTTGACTGTCTAGAGTTTTACCTTTTCAGAGGCACCTGGATGGCTTAGTTGCTAGGGCATCTGACTCTTGATTTCGGGGTTGTGAGTTCTAGCCACCACATTGGGTATAGAGATGACCTAAAAAATAAAAAAAAATAAAAATGTTGGTTAATTTTTACCTTTTCCAGAATGCCATAGAGTTGGAATCATATAGTATTTAGCCTTTGAGACTGGTCTTTCACTTAGCAATATGCATTTAAGGTTCTTTGAAATCTTGTGGCTTAATAATTCATCTTTTAATTGTCGAATAATCCGTTGTGTGGGGGTGGCACAGTGTACCTGTTCACCTACTGAAGGAGATTGGATTGCTTCCAAGTTTTGGCACTTCAGAGAATAAAGCTGCTGTAAACATCCGTTTGCAGGTTTTTGTGTGGACACTAGTTTTAAGCTCTTTTGTGTAAATACAAAGGAGCACACTTACTGATCTTATAGTGAGAATGTGTTTAGTTCTGTGAGAAACTGCCAAGCTGTCTCACACAGTGCCTCCCAATTTGCATTCTGACCAAACAGTGAATGAGAGTTCGGTTGTCCCACATCCTTGCTAGCATTTGGTATTACTAGTGCTTTGGATTTTTTATATTCTACGTGATATGTAATAGTACCTTGTTTAAATTTGCAATTTCTTAATGACATAGAAAGTTGACCATCTTTTCAGATCCTTTTTTTTTTCTTTTTTAAAGATTCTATTGATTTATTAACAGCACAAGCACACGGAGAGGTAGCAGCAGGCAGCAGGAGAGGGAAAAAAGCAGGCTCCTCTCTGCCGGGGGCCCAGTGTGGGGTTCAGTCCCAGGACCTGAGCTAAAGGCAGATGCTTAACTGACTGGGTTTCCTAGCCACCGCTCTTTTCACATTTTTAAATTAGGTTTGATTTCTTGTTGCTACTAAGACATCTTTATATTATATTTCTTATTTAAAGTCCTTTACCATGGATGTGTTTTGCAGATATTTTCTCTACTCTGTGACTGGTCTTTTCATTCTCTCTCTCTCTCTTTTTTTTTTTTTAAGATATTATTTATTTATTTGTCAGAGAGAGAGCGAGCGAGAGTGAGCACAGGCAGACAGTGGAAGGCAGAGTCAGAGAGGGACTCGATCCCAGGACGCTGGTATCATGACCTGAGCCGAAGGCAGCTGCTTAACCAACTGAGCCACCCAGGCGTCCCGTCTTTTCATTCTCTTAACAGTGTCTTTTACAGAGAAATTTAATTTTAACAAAGTCCCTCTCATCCATTTTTTTCTTTCGTAGATCATGCTTTTGGTTTTATATCTGAATAGTCATTGTCAAATCCAAGGATCCTTACATTTTTTCTTATGTCATCTTTAAAAGGTTTTGCATTTTACGTTTAGGTTTTGTGAAAGGTGTGAAAAGTTTGTTTTTATTCTTTTAATTTGTTTGTTTTGTCTTATCGATGTCCCATTGTTCGGTTCCATTTGTTGAAGACTGTCCTTGCCATTGAGTTGCCTTTGCCTGTGTGTGTGGATGTTTTTCTGGGCTCTCCACTTTGTTCCAAGCACCTGTCTCTTTTGCCAGGCACCTTCTGTCTTAATCACTATAGCTTTAATAGTAAGTCTTGAGATTGGGTGGTGGCAATCCTCAATTTCCTTTTTTCCCCCGCTCTTTAATATTTTGTTGACTACTCTGGGACTCTTGGTTTTCCAGTTTTCCATCCAAATTTTAGAGTCAACATGTTGGTATCCACAGAATAACTTCCTGGCATTTTGATTGGGATTGTATTGAGTCTGTCAATCAGTTTGGGAAGAACTGACCTCTTAACAGTATTGAGTGTTCTTACCCAAGATTATGGACTTTCTTTCCACTTCACATCTTACCTTGCTTGTTATCTTTCATCAGAATTTTATACTTTTTCTCATATAGATCTTGTGCATATTTCGTTAGATTTGCACCTAAGTATTAATTTTTTTTGGTATGCTAATGTAAATGGTCTTGTGTTTTTAACTTCAAATTCCACTTGTACATTGCTGGTATATACGAAAGCAATTGACTTTTTAAATTTTTTAATTAAAATTCAATCTCGTTAACATATAGTGTACTTTTAGTTTCATGGTTAGAATTTCGTGATTCATTGATTGCATACAACACCCAGAGCTCATCCCAACAAGTGCCCTCCTTAATACCCCTCACCCAGTTACCCCAACTTTCCCCTCTCCAGTAACCCCCAGTTTGTTTCCTGTAGTTAAGTCTCTTGTGATTTGCCTCCCTGTCTGTTTCTATTTTTCTTTCCCTTCTCTTATATTCATCTGTTGTTTCTTAAGTTCCACATGTGACTGAAACTATATGGTATTTGTCTTCCTCTAGTTCCATCCATGTCCTTGCAAATGGCAAGATTTTGTTCTTTTTGATGGCTGAGTAATGTATGTGTGTGTGTGTGTGTGTGTGTACCACATCTTCTTTATCCATTCATCTGTTGATGGACATCTGGGCTCTTTCAATAGTTTGACTATAAACATTGGGGTGCTTTTGCCCCTTCAAATCACTTTGTGTACTTTGGATAAACATCTAATAGGGCAATTGCTAAGTCATTGGGTTGTTACATTTTTAACTTTTTGAGGAGCCTCCATACTGTTTTACAGAGTTGCATTCCCACCAACAGTGTAGGAGGATTCCCCTTTCTCCACATCCTCGCCAACATCTGTTGTTTTCTGACTTGTTAATTTTAGCCATTTTGACTGATGTAAGGTGGTGTCTCATTGTGGTTTTGATTTGTATTTCCCTGATGCTGAGTGATGTGGACCTCTTTTTCATGTGTCTGTTGGCCATTTGGATGTCTTCTTTGGTCTGTTCATGTCTTCTGTCCATTTCTTGACTGGATTTTTTTGTTTTTTGGATGTTGAGTTTGATAAATTCTTTATAAATTTTGAATACTGGCCCTTTGTCTGATATATCATTGGAAAGCAATTGACTTCTGTATTTTAACTGTGTATTGTACAGACTTGCTATAATCACTTGACTACTTTCAGGAGGGTGTGGGTGTGGGGTATGAAGTCTTTGTATTTTCTGTAGACAGTAATGTCATCTGTGAACAAAGTTTTATTCTTTCCCAGGTTGTATACCTTTTGTTTCCTTTTCTTACCTTATTTCATTAGTTTGGCCTTCCAGTATAGTATTGAATAGTAGTAGTAGGAGGGACATCCTTGCCTTGATTCCCTGTCTTCTATTTTCTCAGTATTAATATCATGTTAGCTGTGGATTTTTGGAGATATTCTTTATCTAGTTGAGGAAGTCCTCCTATTCCTAGTTTCCTGAGGGTTAATAATGAAGAGGTGTGGATTTTGTTAAATGTTTTTTTTTCCTCCCTTCATTGATATGATCATGTGATTTTTTTTCTGTTGATATGATGGATCACATTGATTTTCTAATGTTGAACATTTTCTAATGTTGCATACCTGGAATAAATCCTACATGAACCTGGTGTATAATTTTTTAATATAGTGTTTGCTTTTATTTGCTAATTTTTGTTGAAGATTTTTGGGTCTGTGTTCATGAGAGATACTAGTTTGTAGTTTCTTTTCTTGTAGTATTGCTTTTGGTGTCAGGGTGATAATGATCTCCTAGAATGATTTAGGAAGTATTCCTTCTAGTTTTACTTTCTGGAAGAGATTTTAGAGAATTGTGTAGTATTCCATAAATGTTTGGTTGAATTTACAGTGATTGGGATTGTTAGCAGTAGCCCTCCCTTCTTTCATCTGATATTAGTAATTTATGTCTTCTACCTTTTTTTCTTTGTTTGCCTGGCTAAGGGTGTATCTGTTTTATTGATGTTTTCAAAGAAACAGACTTGGGGTTTATTGATTAAAAAAAAAATCCTGGTTTTAATTACATTGATTCTGCTCTAATTTTTATTTTTATTTTTATTTTTTTTCTACTTCCTTTAGGGTTTTTTTTTTTTAATGATTTTATTTGACACAGAGAGAGTCCGTGAGAGAGGGAATACAGGCAGGAGGAATGGGAGTCAGAGAAGCAGCCTCCCTGAGCAGGAAGCTCTGATGCAGGGCGCTGTCACAGGACCCTAGGACCATGTCCTGAGCCAAAGGCAGATGATTAACCAACTGAACCACCCAGGAGCCCCTCCTTACTTTAGATTCGATTTTGTTGTTGTTGTCTAAAATGGAAGCTAAGATTATTGACTTTAATCTTTTTTTTCTAATATTTGCATTCAGTACTGTATTTTCCCTTTAAGCAGCATTCCACACATTTTGCTACATTGTATTTTGTTGAGACTGGTCTCCTGTCATTTAGAAGTGTGTCATTTAATCTCCATGTATTTTGGACTTCTTCAGCTATCTTCTGTTACTGATTTTTAATTCCATTGTGGTTTGAGAACATACTTGGTATAATTTTTATTTTTAAAAATTTGTTGTGTTTTGTGGCCCAGAATTATTCTGTCTTGATGAGTGTTCCATGTGAGCTTAAGAAGAATGTGTGTTGCACTATTACTGGGCGAAATTGTCTGTGTACATCTGTTGTACAGTCATTGATGGCGGTGTTAAGTGTGCCATGTCTGGACTTAATGTCCACAGCTGTCAGATCCTTGTTGCCCTGCTGCTGGATCGGCCCATTAATGATGGAGAAGTGTTGAAGTCACCAGCTGTGATAATGGAATTGTATATTTCTCCCTGCAGTTCTGTTAGGTTGTGTCTCACCTGTGTTGATCAGGCACACATACGTTAAGGATAATTGTGTCTTCTTGGTCAGTCGATTTCTTTATAATTATGTAATGCTGCTCTTTATGCCTGATAATTTTCCTTCTCTGAAATGTGCTTTGTCTGAAATTCATGTAGCTACTCCATTGTTCCTGTGATTAGTGTTACTTTGGATATTTTTAATGTATCCTAGCATTTAACTTGTTGATATTTAAGTTGTTTCATTTTTCATCAAAATATAATTCACAAAGCATAATAGTTGCCATTTTAAAGTGTACTCTTCTCTGGTTTTTAGTATATTTACTGTGTATATGGTACATACATCACCTCTGTCTAATTCCAGAATGCTTCCATCACCCGAAAAATAAACCTCTTAGTTCCAATTCTCCCCTCCCCTTATTCCCTGGCAATCATGAATCTACTTTCTATTTTTATGGATTTGCCTTTTCTGGAACATCTCATATCAGTGGAATTGTATAACACGTGACCTTTTGTGTCTGGCTTCCTTTAACCTGAGAGTAGAATGTTTTCAGACTTCACTCGTGTTGTAGCATGTAACAGTTTATTCCTTTTTATGGTTGTGTAAGAGGCTCTTCCACATTTTATGTATCCATTCATCAGTTGATGGACGTTGGGTATATACTCTTTTGGCTGTTACGAGCAGCGCTGCTGTGCACATTCATGTACAGGTTGTGGCAGGAACATCTGTTGTCAGTTCTGTCGGTGTCATACCCCTAGACGTAGAACTGCTGGGTAATTGTACGTGTGTAACTTCTTGAGGAGCTACCGAGCTGTTTGCTGCCTTAGCCACACTATTTTACATTCTCACCGACAATACAGGAGGGTTCCAGCTTCTCCGCCTTCTTGCCAGCACTTTTCTTCTTCTTTTTTTCTTTTTCTTTTTCTTATTTTACCATAGTTGTCCTAGTGGGTGTGACGTGGCATCTGCATGTGCTTTTGATTCGCATTTCCCCAATGACTAAGGATGTCGAACATCTGACCATCTGTGTATCATCTTTGGAGAAATGTCTATTCAAAAGTCTTTGGCTTGTTTTTAAATTAGGTTATTTGTCTTTTTGTTGTTGAGTTCTAAGAGTATATTTGCATATTCTGGTTATTAGGTCCTTGTCAGACAAATGATTTGCAGATACCTTCTCCCATTCTGTAGGTTGTCATTTCAAGTTCTCCGTAGTGTCCTTTGATACACGAAAGTTTTTATTTTGATCAAGTTCAGCTTATCTAATATTTCTTATTGCTTTGTGTATCATGTCTAAGAAAGCTTTTCCCGATCCAAAGTCATACAAATTTTCACCTGTTTTCTCTGAGTGTTACAGTTTTTACTCTTACATTTAAATCTTTGATCCATTTTGAGTTATATTTTTGTGTATGTGTGACGTTGCTGTTCCAAGTTCATTCTTTTGCATGTAGATATTCACTTGTCCCAGTAGTAGGCACTCGAAAGGCTGTTTTTCCCCCCATTAAATGGTCTTGGCATCCTTGTGAAAAATCAGTTGACCGTAAATGTATGGGTTGTAAATACTTTCTTTTTGAATACTTGGGAAATCTACACTATAAAGTAAAACCATTCCTAAAGTAGTAAAACCATTCTTGGTTAAGTGAAATGGGTCTCTATTATGGCACTGTGAGTTTGGGTTTGCTTTTCACAGCAAACGCTGCCTAACCCAGTATTCACAGATGTTCCGAGTTATTTAGTCATGTGTTATGCAACTTTTGTTTATCTGAGAACAAATGCATAAATGGTAAGTTGAGTACTAATATTACCTAATAGCATTTGTTCACTGAGGCTAAGTTATATGATTTTTATTTATTTATTTATTTATTTAAGATTTTATTTGAGAGTGAGAGAGTGCGGGAGCAGGAGGAAGGGACAGAGGGAGAAGCAGGCTCCTTGCTCAGCAGAGCGCCTGATGTGGAACTCAAACCCAAGAGACTGGGATCATGACCTGAGCCAAAGGCAGATGCTTAACCAACTGAGCCACATAGGCACCCCAGTTATACAATTTAGAATGCCATCATGAAGTTCAAGAACTTCAACAATGTGTAACTGAGGCAGGGAAAGTGATCGACCTAAAGGTATACAGTTGGTGAGTAGGATGGCCAGGATTATGAACCGAGACCCCCTCCCGTGATGTACTACATAACTATGATGTGTAAGGTCTGAGATGGTCTCAGGAGAGAAAGGTCCAGGCTAATTTGGTCACCAGTGTAAGAAGCAGGTGGCTTTCTGTAGATGACTGTGAAATTACGGTTTGGTATGAAGTCCTTCTCTCTGACACTAGCAGGGTCAGTCTTTGGTTGATTAACTAAAAAAGTCAGTTTAAACAAGTACTCTTAGGGAATGGTTCATACAGTTTTTAGCATTTTATTTGGAAAAAATATATGTACATTTATTCTCCATTGAAACAGTGCCAGGTCTTTTCTCTGGAAACTGGCCTGCAGATTAGATTTCTGAGTTATCACAGCACTTGGGTCGCTCAATAGGTTAGGCATCTACCTTCGGTTCAGGTCATGACCTCGGAGTCCTGGGATGGAGTCCCGCATTGGACTCCCTGTTCAGCAGGGAATCTCCTTCTCCCATTGCCCCTTTCCCTGCTCATACTGTCTGTCTGTGTCTCAAATAAATAAAAAGAATCTTTTTAAAAAAAGCTTTCTATGTTGTCTTTTTTTGCATTCAGTTTCAGTTTCTTTAACTGAATTGAGTGAGAATCCTGTGATCACTCCCTCCCTGCCTGGTACTTGGTCATCTCACCCATACCTAACTTAGCAAAAATTTTCTTATTGATTTCTTTGTATCAAACCTTTCCAAAGTAGCTGTGTTAGTTTTCAAAAGAACAGTGATTTTTTTTTTGCAGTCATATTTTGTTGGTTTACATAGTGTTTAATGAAGCTGTATAATTACGAAGTAAGTGTAGGTGTCCTTAACTAGTTTGGGAATCATCACATTTGATTCTTGCTGACTAAACAGGTCATGGAGTAGCAGAGTCACAGGGGAAGTAGATAGTAATTTATTGCCTCTAAGCATATAAGCCTACCCGGGTATCACAGAATTGTAAAGGGGAAACACAGGATAGCTAATCCTGTGAGACCAATACTTGGAAATAGGTTATGAAAGATTTGGAACATCTGTTCAATGGGACACTCAGCATGCACATAAAATATTAATAGAAATGTATGTGTTTTACGTAAAGACATTCAAGTTATATTTTTAGATGGGAAATTTTTTTAATAGAATGGGTTTTTATTTTTTATTTTTTTATTCATTTTAAGATTTTATTTATTTATTTGACAGAGAGAGAGGTCACAAGGAGGCAGAGAGACAGGCAGAGAGAGGGGGAAAAGTAGGCTCCCAGCTGAGCAGAGAGCCTGATGTGAGGCTTAATCTCAGGACCCTGAGATATGACCTGAGCCGAAGGCAGAGGCTTAACCCACTGAGCCACCCAGGTGCCCCTAGATGGGAAATAGTTTAGAAGAGCATGAATATTTGTGTGTGTGTGTGTGTGTGTGTGTGTGTGTGTGTGTACACATATGTGTGTGTACACACATACATAGAGAAGGTCTGGGGTTTCCATTCAAGATGGTGGCATAGGAGGATCTTGAACTCATCTCTTCTATGAAATACACACTGAATCTATAGCTCCATATGGAAAAATTTCCTGTGGAAAAAACCCTACAACTAGCTGAGTGACTCCTACACATTAGGTGAGTAAGGAAAAAAACCTATGTTGAAGTAAGAATCAGTCTTGCCATAAACCCCACCCCTGGTACAGCGACCTGGGATTGGGAGGGTACTCAAAACCCCAGGCTTCTCCCTGAGGAGCAAAGGGTTTGAGCCCCACTTCTGGCACCCCAACTTCCAAGACGTACATCTAAGAGACAAGACCCCAAAACATCCAGCTTTGAAAGCCATCAGAGCTTGCACCCATGAGACCCACAAGGCTATAGCAAACTGAGAAACAGTTCTTAAAGCAGTCGCGCGAGTAGACTGACCCACCCTGGAACTCAGCACAGAAGCAGCAGACTGAAATGGGTTCAGATTTCTGTGAAAGAGGCTCATTTGCTTATCTTAAAGCCCTGAGGGGCAGGCATCTAATTTCACATGGATCTGGGAGCCTAGTAAGGTATTCTCCAAAGATGGAGCTGATGGGTACCATCTTTGCGCTGTCCCTCTGCCTCGCTTCTGCTTTCTGGTATCTCCTGGAAAGGAGCTTGAATGCTCGTATGATGCCCCGAGGTTTGCAGTTGCTACCCAGGGTATACCTGTAGATCACCTGGCTCTAGCGGCCAGCAAGACTCACACTCACGGTAGTGAGTATCACAGTATTTACAACAACCAAGACTTGGAAATAACTAAAGTGTCCACCAACGGGGTGAATGGATAAAGAAAATGTGTGTGTATACGATGGAATATTACTCAACCATAAAAAGAAGGAAGTCTTGCCATTTGCAACAACATGGATGGACCTTGAGGATATTGTGCTGAGTGAAATAAGTCAGACAGAGAAAGAGAAATACTGTATGATCTCCCTCACATGTGGAATCTAAAAAACAAAACAAAATGAAGTCATAGAGAACAGATTGGTGGTTGCCAGAGGCGAGGTTGTGGGAGGAAATAGATGAAGGGGTCCAGTGGTATAAACTTCCAGTTAATAAGATAAGCCTTGGGGATGTAATGTACATCATAGTGACTGTAGTAAATAATACTGTGTATTATTGTATATTAATTTTATTATTTTTTTTATTAGAAATATGTATTATTAGCCCCAGGGTTACAGGTCTGTGAATTGTCAGGCTTACACACTTCCCAGCACTCACCGTAGTACATACCTTCCCCAATGTCCACAACCCCACCACCCTCTCCCTACACCCCTCCCCCCAGCAACCCTCAGTTTGTTTTGTGAGATTAAGAGTCTCTTATGGTTTGTCTCCCTCCCAATCCAATCTTTTTTTTTTTAAAGATTTTATTTATTTATTGGACAGACAGAAATCACAAGTAGGCAGAGAGGCAGGCAGAGAGAGAGGAGGAAGCAGGATCCCCGTTGAGCAGAGAGCCCGATGTGGGGCTCAATTCCAGGACCCTGTGATCATGACCTGAGCCGAAGGCAGAGGCTTTAACCCACTGAGCCACCCAGGTGCCCCCCTCCGAATCCAATCTTGTTTCATTTTTCCTTCCCTACCCCCACACCCCCCACTTTGCCTCTCAAATTCCTCATATCAGGGAGATTGTATGATAATTGTCTTTCTCTGATTATTTCACTCAGCATACCCTCTAGTTCCATCCACGTCATTGCACATGGCAAGATTTCATTTCTTTTGATGGCTGCATAGTATATTATATATATATATATATATATATATATATATATATATATTTATTTTATTTATTTATTTGACAGAGATCACAAGTAGGAAGAGAGGCAGGCAGAGAGAGAGGAGGAAACAGGCTCCCTGCTGAGGAGAGAGCCTGATGTGGGGCTCGATCCCAGGACCCTGGAATCATGACCTGAGCCGAAGGCAGAGGCCTTAACTCACTGAGCTACCCAGGTGCCGTATATTATTATATATTTAAAGTTGCTAAAGCTTAAGAGTTCTTAGCACAAGAAAAAAATGTGTATGTTTGGTGATGGATGTTAACTAGTCTTAGGGTGATCATTTCACAACAGATAAAAATATGGAATTTTTATGTTGTACGCCTGAAACTAACATGTGTCCATTATATGTCAGTTTCTTTAAAAAGTAATTGATATTTTATTTTTTTTAAAATTATTTATTTATTAGACAGAGATCACAAGTAGGCAGAGAGGCAGGCAGAGAGAGAGACAGGGAAGCAGGCTCCCTGCTGAGCAGAAAGCCCAATGCGGGGCTTGAACCCATAACCCTGGGATCATGACCTGAGCTAACGACAGAGGCCTTAACCCACTGAACCAGCCAGGCACCCCAAAAGTAATTTATATTTTAAAGAGAAAGACTATGGCACCTGGGTGGCTCATTCAGTTAAGCGTCTGCCTTCGGTTGAGGTCTTGATTTCAGGGTCTTGGAATGAACCCTGGCATCAGGCTCCCAGCTCAGCAGAGAGCCGGCTTCTCCCTCTGCCCCTCCTCCCACTTGTTCTCTCCATCTCTCTCTCTCTCAATAAATAAAAAATCTTAAAAAAAAAAAAAAAGTAAAGACAAAGACCAAAACAAAGTCTGGAAGGATGTGAATCGCTGTGTTAAATAGTGAAGAAAAATAAACATTAACAGTGCTTAACTGCAGAGCATTAGAGAGTGGGTGATTTTTTTTTTCTCTCTTACATAAGTATTTCTTGGTTGGTTGAAAGTTTGACAGTGAACATTTGTTACTTTTAAAATTAAGAAGAAGGGGAGCCTGGGTGGTTCAGGGGGTTAAGTTTGCCTTCGAAGGGATGAAAGCCCCAAGGCATTTTCTTACTTTTAAAAATTTGAAGAAGAAAAAAGCTGTTTCTATTTTGAGAAGAGCCTCTTTGAAATGTATAATTAAAAGAAATAAAATGCCTGTAGAGTTAGGCAACTGGAGAGAATGGTCTTGGTGAGGGGCCCCCTTTCCCCATAATCTTAGGAAGTGAGCAGACCCCCTGATGTCCTGTGTGTGTTCCCCTGCAGTAATACGGCCTCTTATTCTTTCTCTGATCTTATTTTTCTATGTAAAATGTGGTATCAGTGCAATCATTTTTTCTTTCTGGTTTGATTTTCAGGAAGATTTCGACGTCGATCACTTTGTGTCTGACTGTAGGAAGCGTGTCCAGCTGGAGGAACTAAGAGGAGATCTGGAACTCTACTATAAACTTCTTAAAATAGCCATGGTCGAGCTCATCAACAAGGATTATGCAGATTTTGTCAACCTTTCCACAAACTTGGTAAACCTGAAATTCACAAGTCCTACACACACACACACACACTTTCTCTCTCCTTCATATTTATTAAAAGGGCAGAGTTTTTAGAAACCTTTCAGTTGATTACCCCACCAACCCCACCAGAAACTCGAAGAAATGACCAATTTCATTAATAAAAGAACTAAACTTTTTGGAATACATTTTTTTGTTTGTTTTAGTTTTTATTCATTTAAGGTTGCTCTAGTTTGATTATGTTTCAAATTCATTAGTCAACAGTGAAAAGTAAAGGATGATAATACCCAAGGGGTTGTTTTATTAGTTGCTAAGTGATTACCCTGAAGTCTTCCTTGATTTAGACTAATTTGTAGGAGCAAATGTCCACCACTCTTACAATGTTTAATTTACTCCCAGGTTTATGTTAGCCAGAGCTAGGTTGAGGGAACATTGGCCAATATTGATATTTTAAAAGTTTGGTTTTATAACAATATAAGAATGATTTGCAGTGAGCTTATCAATTGTTTGTAAAAGCCGTTTAGAAATGTTGAATTTTGTTACTTGGCAGAAAAGTCTCCTTGTTGATGCTTCATTTTGTTTTAAATCTGTTTGTCCAGAGAAGCACAGAAAGTTGCAGCTCCGTGGGAATTTCAAGAAGCATTAAAATTAATGATGCACATTTGCTTTTGGGAAATATGCCACTAAGATAAATATCCCAATAGGATTAAAAACCTAGAAAATTTACTTCTGTTTAATTTCTATTTTTCTCAAGGCTTATAATAATGTTTAAGAGAGACGTAGCCCGTCAGACTTTCACATCAGCTGGCTGAGTATCATCAGTTACAGACAGAGAACTGTTCACCTTCTCTGAAAATTTTTCACATTCATTTAAAATGTCATCTAAAGGCAAATTGTTCTTAAGGAAACTTTCGTTTCTCATGACTTCCCTTATTTTTATAGTTTCATGTATTTCAACAGATTTTTTTCATATTCTATGAACAACATTAATGGCCAAATAACACTTCTGTTGTTTAGCTAGTTATGTAGCAAAATACGGTTGTGCCAAAAAAAATAATTTAAATCTGGTACTGCTTTGATTGTTAAATAGATACGTCATTATTACTCCTTATCGTGATGTGTTTGTGCCAACCTGGTTTTGCTTTAGGTTGGCATGGACAAAGCCCTCAATCAACTTTCTGTGCCTTTGGGACAGTTACGAGAAGTTCTGGTAAGTCTCAAATTAATGAAAACAGTCTGCTGTGACGCCTGTTGTCCTCGTCGGCTTTTCTCTAAGAATTCTATTCATCTGTTAGTTTGGTGGTACAGGTGGTTGTATTTTAACGGTTCATGATTATAATATTCACCTTCAGAAGAGTTGTAAATGATCTTGTTTTTGCATATGCTAAAAACCTAAAAAAAAATGTTCGATTTGAAGAAGACATATTCTCAGAGTAGACAACCTTAAAATGTCAGGGGAGAGGAAGCATATTTCCAAATTCAACTTATTAATGCCACTTTGGTCATATGTAAGTGGTTTCTAACTTACGAATGACTTGTATTTTAACAGTTTGTAATCTTGTAAATATCCCCCCCCCCCCACGTAATCTACATGTGGTTAGGTTCCTGGGCTGATCTACAAAAACTGTGTAATCCCTAATGCAACTGAAGGATAATATAAATAAAATGTAATACTTAATAAATGTTACATTTGCATGTTCTCTCAGAAAAATCTCTGTTGTGGGAATGGGACTCCCCACCTCTAAGCCATTGGGAATAGGAACTCCACCTGGGTGAACAGTGGAGGGGCAGTTGTGGCATCACTTCTAACAGAAAACTGTGCTGCCCTGTCTCCCCCCCCCCCCCCCCCCCCCCTGTGTCTGGTGCCCTGACTTACGGCCTCTGTCCGTTCTGATGCCCTGTCGTAAAAACTTGTCATAAACGACACCATCCTTCCTTGTGTGTCTCCTCTAGCTTGAGTGGCCTCGTGCATCCCTCCCCTAAGACAGTGCCTGCATCCTAGAGAGAATATAAGGAGAACATAATTTAAGGGAAGACACAGTACATGGTTAGAACCAAGAAAAATGCGGAGTAATGGAAATATCAGTGCTGAGAAGCCTAGGGGAGGGGCAGGCAGGAAAGAGTTCGTGAAACAGGTAAAAATCTTGAGTTGTGCCTTGAGGTAGCCAATACTTTCCATGGTTTATGTCTCATTTGAATTTTACAAAATCTTGTTAAAGGTACTTTTCCTTGGAATGGAAGGGATTTTCGTGGTCCGCTGTTGGATTCCACACCAGCCGCTGTGGGGCTCTCCCACTGCCTCCTTGGTGTGCCTCTTCTTCCTCCCGGGGCCTCATAGTGGTGTTGTTTCCCAAGCCTAGCCTTCCTTTGGCCTCCCACTCTTCTCTCCCCCCCTCCCTGAGGCAGATTTGCTCTACTCACACAGGCTCCCGTCCCACCTCACCCCCCCCTGCCATCACCGTATCCCCTCCCTTTTCCATGGCCTGTTTTTATGGCCACTTTGGTCCTGCTCAGCCACAGGCCTGACCTGCCTTTCTGGTCCCAACTCTGAAGCTGTTCTGTGAGATTCTCAGACCACTGAGGGATACGACTATATCTGTCTTCATTGTATCCCTGTGGGCTGCCACAATACTGACATCCAGGAGGTGTTTCATAATGTTGATGGAGTGAATTAATTCACCTTCCTGTGGAATTTTTGTGATATGCCTACTTCATTCTAGTTGTTTCTGTTAACCTTTGTTTTGGCCCTAATTCCTAATTATCTCTTTATTCATTAGCTTCTGGACATGTTTCTCTACCTCTGTGCTCTGCCTTTTTCTGGTCTTCTGTTCTTCATTCTTGATTCCTGGTATTTCCATACCCACATTTCATCATCATGCATCAGTGCTTTGACATTCTCTCGTTCTCCAAAATATGCAGAATCTAAAGACCTCATCTCAGTGAAGTTGGCCGTCCATTCCTATTTTTGCTTCTCTCCAGAGGGAAGCCTGCAGTGCACATGGCTGTGTGCCTGTCTGACCCTGCCCCTGAGTATGTCTGCACTTACATCTGCTCCCCATCCCCTCCCCACCTCGGCAGCTGTGTACACATGGCTTTCAGAGTCCGATTCGAGCCCCGTCGCATTTCCAGACTCTCCTGTACTTTGCTTCATATTATCTGTTCTCCATTCTAAGCCGCCACATCCCCATAACTTTCACTGTATATGTGTCATTCTTCTTCTGGCCATGCGACCCTGCCTTCGTGTCATTATGCCCCCAGATCATGAGTACCCTCAACAGTAATTATGTCTGGTATATCATGTTTTTGTTTTTTTTTTTGTTTTTTTTTTTTTTGTCAATATCTGCATAGTACTGGTGCACAGGTATTAAGTTCTGTGGAATTGAATGAGATGTAGGAACTTGATAATGTGACAAAACAATGTCTGTAATACGTTTTATTTTTTATTCTTTTTAAAGAGTCTCAGGTCATCAGTCAGTGAAGGAATTCGGGCAGTAGATGAACGAATGTGTAAACAAGAGGACATAAGGAAGAAAAAGGTACCCTCCAGTAGATTTCTTATGCTGCATGCCAGTTGAAGCCCTCTCCTCTTGTCTCCGAACTTGTCAGCACTATTCAGCTTTTTTTCAAAGCTCTCACAGCTCTCACGCATGTGCATTTTATGCATTATGTCACGTTATCTACCTGAAATAATAAGACAGAATTTTAGAGGTACCCACACGATCTCAAGATCACCCACTTTTTCCAGAACAAGAAACAGTGATAACTGTTGTCGGTGCAGCGCTTGACAGTTAACGACTGTATAAATTGTCAGCGGCCCTGTAAAGAAAATAGGCCTATATTAGAGACTAGGGGAGAAGTGGGCTTTCCAAAGCAAACTCAGGATTCTGCCATAGGTTTGTTGTTATTTTCTGATCCTGTGTTCTTTATGTTCTGGTGTTCACTTTAATTTTTTCGATTCCCAGTAGTTAGCATGTGGTGTTGGCTTAGTTTCAGGTGTGTGAGACAGGCAACGGCTCTGTACATCTGAGGGCTCACCCCGGGAGTGTGCCCCTTAGTGCTATCTCCAGTTTCAAGTGTCCCCGATGTCATTCATGATCATAACGATGTAGGGGCACAGCGGGCATTGGGAGTCTGGGCTTCTGACTCTCGCCTGCTGCTCTGTACAATGTTTTCTATGTGTATTATTAGCATATTTGTTAAAATCTCAGTGGGGAGAAAGCCTGTTTGAGGGACCTTCTGTTTAATTCGCCTCTGGATCTCCTCACAGCTTTTGTCCAAAGAATGCTTGTCATGTGCTTCCAGACAAAACAGTAAGCTTTATGAGAGCAGGGTGTATTTCTTGCTTTATTTTCTCGTGTCCCCCCTCCTCCCCCACCCCCCGTCGGAATGAATGTCGAGCTCCCAGGGGTGTTCAGTAACTATTTATTGAATGGATGACTTTGTATTTTTTTGTTCTTTAAGGATGAGAGTTTTCATAATGTCCCTCAACCTCTTTGATAATATTTGTAGTGTAAAAGGTCTTTAATGATTTGGTGCTTGGGCATATAGGTATATGCACATGTAAACTGAGAGGGCCAGTACAATCGGAAGCCAAAGTTAAAACATGAATAAAGGGCCATAAGAAACCAAATGGAGGGGCGCCTGGTGGCTCAGTTGGTTAAATGTCCGACTCTTGGTTTTGGCTCAGGTCATGATCTCAGGATCATGAGATTGAGCCCCGCATTGAGCTCTGTGCTCAGCAGGATGTCTGCTCGAGATTCTCTCTCTCCCTCTGCCCCTCCCCTGCACGTGCACATGCAGTCTCTCTCTCTCTCAAATAAACAAATCTTTTTTAAAATAGGAAAGAAATGCCCATAGAGAGATTCAGGATGGGGAAAAGAAGAAATAAGAGTATAGAATATGAGAAAGCAAAATCTAGGGTTTTTTTTTTTTCCTCTATAAACTTGCAATAGAATATGGAAGTATACTTATTCTAGAACTAAGATTTGCATTCTTGAGAATTCTGTGTTTCATAGAAATATTCAAAATATAGCATGCCCCTATATATTTGAAGTTAACTTTTGGTCTTATATTTTCCTGCATTTAGCATGGGAAATAAAGATGATTAAGAGTAAAGATGGTGACGTTTTTTGTTTGCTTAATTTTTATTTTTATAGATGTGTGTGTTGAGGCTTATACAAGTTATTTGATCAGTTGAAAAGATTGAAAAAATCTTAAATTCACAAAGTTCTAAAGAAACCTCTGCACTAGAAGCAAGCAGGTAAGCATTTTTTTTTAACTAAGTAGCACATAAATTAATACTTCACATCCAGTCTAATTAGGCGGGGTCAGCTTAGTTAGAATTCATTTATGAACAAGAAGAAAATCCAGGTTTGTGGCTAGAATGTAGCTCCAGGAGAGTGGAGAGCATGAAATGGTGAAATCTATAACACGTTCCTATAAACCCTTTGGTTATAGACCACAGTTCCAACACGTCCTTATGCTTGCAGTGGAAAAGTATATTTGGA
This sequence comes from Mustela putorius furo, assembly GCF_011764305.1. Classification (NCBI taxonomy): domain Eukaryota; kingdom Metazoa; phylum Chordata; class Mammalia; order Carnivora; family Mustelidae; genus Mustela; species Mustela putorius. Next base: position 56,022 of record NW_025421786.1, on the reverse strand, counting down.
ATCACCTTCCCTGAGGACTAGCAAAGTCCTGTTGATCTTTAAGGCATACCTACCATTCATCTTGGTTTTTCTCCATCTCATTTTTTTTTTTCCTAGACATGCCCAGAGTATTACCATTGATGTATTTTGCACCAGCATTATATTATTATGAAACAGTATAGGACACATCCAGTTGAAATTTACAAACAGGAAAGAAAAAGCTTATGAAATAGGAAAAAGATGATGGCTCTCTTTGTTATACTGTGATTGTCTTGTTCCATTCCTGGTGTGAATTTTCAGTCAGCCAGGGTAGATGAGTGACTCAGAAAATGAGTAGTTAGGTCCTGTCAGCACCGTGAGACGCACAGTGCTGCAGTGGGAGTAGCCCGGGGCTGGTCCTGCACATACCAGCTGGGCTGCCTGCGTCAAGGTCGCCTGGTGCCCTGCGTGCCCTGCGTGCTCTGTTGTGTGAGGCTAACAGTCCCTCCCCCTGCAGGCGGAGTTAGGTTTCTAAATTTTAGGAATTAAGGTTTTAGATTTGGAAGGAACTTGAGAGACCATATGCTCCACATGTCTCATGATGGAGATTAAGAACGGACACATCCCAAAGGAAGCGATTCTCTGGTCCTAGGTGTCTGCCCCCTTTCACATCAAGGCATTCAACTAAGTGGTCAGCCTCCACTGTGCTTGTGTCTCTAGCCCGTTGCACTCGTGCTTCTGCCCCCCGTTCGTCCACACTTAGCAGACAGTCTGTACGCGGCCCTTCTGCAGCCCGTGTGTCTCCAGCGGCTCTGCTTCGCTGCGGCCCTTGGCAGCGCCTGCAGCCCCCCTCCAGCCATGTCCACGTTCGGCCCCTGGGGAGCTGGCCCTCCAGTGTTCTTCCCGTCTTTGCTGTTGCTGCTGTGCTCCTCGGATAGAAACACCTCAGTGAGCTCTGTGTCTACAATCCTGTCCCTTTGCAGCACTGTCCTTGATAAACAGACATTGTGCGCTTTCTTGCTCAGAATTACCTTGGAGGACTTTTTTCTCCAGAAGAGCAGCTCTGAGCTCTGGAGTCAGGAAAGCCAGAGCAGTGTCAGCGCAGGGTAAATCCATCTTGCTCTGCCAGGCCCAGAAATGCCGAGATAAGGATAAATAGGAAATGCGCATGGGATCAGTCAGTAGAGGTTGGGATTAGGCTTCTGCATTGGTCTTGTGGAGCGCCTGCCTTCCCTCCACACCAGTTCTGATGCTCTGGGGCGGGGCACACCGTGGCAGGTCTCCAGACATTTTTGGGTTTCCTTACAGTGTGTTTCCTCACCACCTGACTGCCCATCCTCAGATGTGGGATGCCTCATAGAGCCCAGCAGGGGCTTTGGGGCCTTTGTTGTGTTTTTGTTTTTTTCTTTCTTTCACTGTTCGGCTTCCTTTTGAATGGGGTTGACGCTTTCTAATGTGGGGGCAAGAGGGAAGTGTATCCAGTCCACTTGATGGCAGATGCACTGTGAGTGATTTCTCACCAGCTCCCAGAGCACCGAGCTTGCTCTTTCTGCCGTTGGGTAAATGTAAACTTGGAGTCCGCTGCTCTGAGCAATTTACCAGGTTGCTGCTAGGCGGTCAGTTTTAGCTGATTGAGGAGACAGCAGTAGTTGGTACTGGGGAGGTACTTGGGAGGGAGAATGAGGCAGGCAGAGAAGAAGAGGGGGCTTCGCGTATGAAGGGTAGGACAGGGCAAGAGAGAGGAGGGGGTTAGAGAATGGGATAAGAAGGGCACGAATGGGAGAGCCCGAGAAACGTGGTAGAAACATGCAGCTGTACCCACACTGACCTAAAATAGCTCCATCCCCTTGCCTGGGCCCTGTGGCCCGGGCCAGGCTGCGTCGGTGGCTTCTATGACCTCCCCGCTCCTCACCCCTCGCACCTGGGGCCTGCTGCACAGACAGTTTGTCCTGAAAATTGATGGCGTGCAGGTGCAGGTGCCTGAGCGCTGTAAGGCATGGGGGGCGGTGGGGGTGGCAGGTTTTAACTTTGGGAATTACACTTCTCTAATTGTCTCTACTAGCCCTCTCTGGACTAGACAGATTTTGGAGAGAATTGCCACAGAATTTAACCAGTTACAGTTTCATGCTGTTCAGAGCAAAGGCATGCCTCTTCTGGACAAAGTAAGACCAGTAAGTGTTGGTTTCGATTTTCAATTTGCTGTTTGCGAATTTCCTGGATGATTTTGGTTTGACCTAGCATTGCCCCCTGATAATTGCTACTCTACAGGATTTTGAAGCTAGCTTTGAATTTTTTTTTTCAGTGTCTCTTGCTTGGGACCCTGCTTCCATTATGTCACACTAGATAGATTTTGTGTAAAGACACAAGCGTAGTCTCCAAACTGTGCAAGTAAAATTAATTCTGAATTTCATGTAACTTGACACATCATATGATGTAGTCAGAGTTCATTTATCCAAAGCCCTTGACTGGGTTTAAATGCACGTTTGTCAGATTTACTCTGTAGCTTAAGAGGCAAATAACTTTTTGTCGTTCAGTAATTGTCTAAACTTCACTTTGATGAAGCCGACTTACTTTCAAAGAAATCATAGGGAGGGGACGCCTCAGTGGCTCAGTCAGTTAAGCCACTGCCTCTGGCTTAGGTCATGATCCCAGGGTCCTGGGGTCGAGTCCCACCTTGGGCTCCTTGCTTGGCAGGAAGCCTGCTTCTCTTTCTGCCTGTGCCTCCTTGTGTGCTTGTGCTCTCTCTCGACAAATAAATAAATAAAAACCTTTAAAAAAAAAAAAGAAAGAAAGAAAGAAAGAAAGAAAGCAAGCAAGCAATCATGGGGAGAAGAGATTCATTGTTATTCTCTAGGAAATGTTGGGATTTTAATCTTACATATATTCTGGTAGAATTAGAGGCTCGCTTTATATATATAACACATATGTATATAAATTATACACATATATTTGAGCTTTTAGATACTGTTGTGCCTGGACCTTCTTTCCTGTTCTCTCTGTTCTTGCAGCGTATAGCCCACATTACAGCCATGCTGCAGCAGTCCCTGGCAGGCCTGCTGCTAAAAGGGCTTCAGACTTCCAATGTGGACATCATATGGCACTGCCTTTGGACTTACGCTACAATTGACAAGACACGGGATGCAGAGGCGTTAGTCGGTCAAGTACTGGTGAAACCGTACATGGATGAGGTTTGTGCCCCCATGCACCTCATTCTGCAGATACAGAGCATCTAATCTGGCTTCGTTTCTTGACTGGGTGCGAGAGAGCTCAGGGCTCTTCCTTGAAGATGCTCGTAGTTCCTGCTCTTCTGGTTGTTAGAAAAGGTTGCTCCCGCTTGGTGCCCATCAGCATGGCAGGAATCAGGCATGCGCTCTGGTCTCTTCCAGTGATGCCATAGCTCAGGGATCATCTTAATTTAGTAGGGGTGAGGGACTTGCCTAGGAAGAAGGTACGGATCAGAACATTTTCAGGTCAATTTCCATTTCCCTAAGTTATACGTTAATGAAGTTGCCGAAAAGCGTGACCCCACCAAGGCGCCCGTGCCCACTGGAGGAGCTGGAAGACAGCTCTGTGCGCAGGGAAAGTCCGTGAGGGGAGGCGTCTTTGCAGAATTGATGTGACCTAAGTCTTGAAGACCATGGGGGAGTTTGCCAGGCTAGGAAGGTGGGAGGGAGGGAATATTCAAAGATAAAGGGCTTTTAAGGGCGAGTTAGCGGGGTAGTACCTTAAGTCCGGAACTTGGTTACCCAGTGTTCTTGACCTATGAGGATACAGTTAAATACAGGGAGTCAGTGTATCCTGCCTCTTGAGCAGCCGGAGTATGGGCTGCACCGTGTGAGGCCGCCAGCAATCAGCAGCTTCCCATTTAGAGAGCGTCGGTTTCATCTAGTTCACGCTGACAGAAGTCATGAAGCCAGTCTCAGCGTTTGAGGGCTTTCTTCCAGTCACCTGCCAGTGTGAGTGTTCTTTCTGTCCGGTAAGTATAAAGCTACCCACCATGACTTCAGGATGAAAGGCTTCCAGTTTTAAAACGGGACAGTATCCCAGTGATAGAAGTGAAATTGAAGGATTAATTTCAGTAATCTTCTCAGCTTCATTAGGACTACTAAAAGTAAATGATCTGTCAGTTCTTTGTATGTATCCTATTATATAGTTCATAGCTCTCTCTGGGGGGGTGAAAAAGATCACATTATTCTTTGTCACTAAATGAAAATATTTTAGTTATTTAATTTATGCCCTTTTCATTGAACTGAATCTAATATGCTAAATTAGGGAAGTACTTTACATTTCCGTGTCGTTAAATGAACTGTGGCCACGTTTGTATTTTAAGTTTGTATGCTTGTCATTCACCTCCTGCAACTCAGCCTCACCAAAAAAAAAAAAAAAATACTAAAGCAAAATAAGATGTGTTTTCTTCCATCACTTTCCATCTCAGCCCTTTCCCTGTTCTGGAGACGGTAGAGGATAAGGCCAGGGTGTAGATGGTACAGAGCTGTTGTCTGCAGATAACAGTATTTCGCTTTTAAGCTCAGAAGGGAAGCAGATGAGTGTGTGTGATGTTTTAGCTTCAGGCCAGTCTCTGTCCCTCAGCCTCTGTGTCCCCCAGGGTTGGAGCAGTATTCCCAAATCCCGGGACCTAGATTTTTCTGCCGTTGTTACTTACCTCCTGTTTAGAAAGCATACTGAGTGGGGAGGAGGAAGGATGAAGTGCATTTTTAAGGTTTACTCGATTCTTTTCTCTGTAGTGTATAGTTCATACTTCTCTTTTAGGTGCTTTAAAAAAAAACAAAACACACACAACAAACAAACAAATAAATAAATAAAAAAAAAAAACGCTCTTCCTTCTGCTAGGTGATTGTAGAGCAGATCGTTGAGTCTCATCCGGACGGCCTGAAGATCATGTATGCTAATAAGCTCCTGGAGTTCGTTCCTCACCACTGCCACCCTTCTTCGAGAGGGTCACAGGAGGAGCCATCTCAAGGTGACGTAAAATGCTGTGTATGCACCTGAGCTCAGTTTAGTGACCACCTGTCACCTCCTCATGTGCCGCTGATCCCTGGCTGTCCTGTCTGACCCGGGAACGTGGGAACGTGTGCTCTTCCCTATTTGTTACCAGTGCTGTGAGGCAGGTGTCGCTTGCCTGGGTTTACAGGGAAGGGAATGAAGAGTGGGGACGAATCTCAACGGTGACATTTGTGTGACTCCAGAGCCTCTGCTTTTCTCTTGTCTATACTTTCTCCTTAACCAGGTTCAAAATCAAAATTGGTTTCCTTCCATTATTGTGATGTCATCATCGGTCTAGAAATACCAATTCATTTTAATTCAACACGTTTTATACTGATGGCAATTAAAGTCATGTTCGGTTTTCCCTCCCTCTCTTATTTCATTTCCATGGCTTTCCAGTTCTGTTTCATGAATATCCCATTACCTTCCACCATCTCCGTCATCCCAGTCCAGACCTTTGTCGCCTTTTGTTCGAGGGTAGCGGGCTCTCCCCACCTGGTCTCCCAGCTCCACCTGTCCCTCTTCATTGCAGCCCTCAGCTGTCCCACCTGCCCAGAGCTCTGCAGCCTTCCTGAGTCGCTCGTGGCTTCTCATCGCCCACAGAGGAGCATCCAGTCTTCCTGGCGCAACCTGTGACCCTTGGTGCTTGAGTCCTAGTGGTTCTACGCTGTAGAACTTTCTACTGTGGAACTTTCCCCCATACCACTATGGTTCCTGGCCAGACAGGAGCGCTTGACCTTCCCTAACACACCTGGTACAGAAGATCCCTGACTTCACCTTGGTTCAGTTTATGGTTTTTTGACTTTTTATAATAGTGCAGAAGTGATATGCATTTAGTTTGGATCTTTACCCAGGCTGGCGATCTACAGTAGGGTCCTCTTTTGTAATGCTGGGCAGGGGCAGCAAGCACAGCCCCCAGGAAACCACGTGATCACGAGGGTCAGCAACCAACACACTTGAACCGTCCTGTTCTGGCTTTCAGTGCACTGTTCAGTAAGTTACATGAGATACCAGACATTTTATTGTGAAATAGGCTTTGTGTTAGAGGATTTTGCCTAACTGTGCAATACTGTAATTGTTCTCAACACATTTAAGTTTGGCGGGGCTAAGCTCTGATGTTCAGTCGCTTAGGTGTTTTCCATGCATTTTCAACTAAAGAGATTTCCAGCTGAACAATGGGTTTATTAGAAGCCGAGGCCGTCATAAGCCGAGGAACATCTGTCTATACTGTGCGCCTCTGTGTTTTCCTTCATTGCTTCCTGTCTCATATCCCTTTGTCTTTCTGTTGATCTGTCACTCCACATGAAGCTCCAGTCAAATACAACTTCTTTTTTTTTTAGGTTATTTATTTATTTACTTATTAGAGAAAGCATAAGCAGAGGGGGAGGCAAAGAGTGAAGCAGGCTCCCCACTGAGCAGGGAGCCCGATGTGGGACTCGATCCCAGGACCCTGAGATCATGACCTGAGCCACCCAAGCGCCCCCAGGCTATGGTTATTTCAAGAAAAAGTCCTATTTGTGAATTCTTCATCTAGTGAAGATGAATTAAAATCAGAAAGTCAACTCTGCCACCTTTAAAAACCCAGGAACAGAAAAAAATTCCACGAGCAGGTATAACCCTATCCACAATAAATCACTTTCAATCCAGTCCTGAAAACTAATACAGAGTAGGAAGAAAGCATTACAGAAAAATTTTGTTTTCATTAATCAAGCTGGAAAATAACGGGCCTTACACGAATGCCCTTTAGGAAGACAGTTCTTATAGTTTTATGTTGATGGAAACTAACATTACATTCGAAATGCATGTTAAAACCATGACTGTAGACTAACTACCTACTTTCAGTCATCAGAAGATGAAAAAAAATGTCAAGAGTCACCCAAACTGAATCCTGGTTCCTCCTGGAAAATGTGTTCCTAAATATTTTCCCCCTGAACTACTGTGCTCTTTCTGTATCTTACACAGCAGACACTGCGATGCACAAACACATCCAGAAGGCCTTTGAGGGCTGACAGCCTGCTGGAACAATGAGGAATTCACCCGGGTTTCTGCCTTTCTGCCGGGCCCAGAAAGTTCTGGGTAACCCAGGTGACGTGTCATGAGAATACAAGTGTGCCTCACACCGTACGTATCATCTCCTCAGGGTAGACACCAAAATCCATGTTCGTATATGAAAATCCGAGATGCGTACAGAAATCAAGAGTGATTCTGTCATCTTGAAAGAAAAACACACTGTTGCGCTGCCACATGCCTCGTTTCTCCTCGAGTGACTGCAGGAAGTAGCGATTGCAGTCAGAAATCTCAGAAAGAAAAATTAGAGTAAGGGCAACACCTGAAGTTTACTCCTGAAAATACTTGGAGAACGACTGTGACCAATAAACCAGGGCTTAGTTCATGAGACTATGTCAATGAGCTTATACCATCCCATGTCCTGGTCAAACCCTCATGTCTGGGAGATGGAGGGACGTCTTCATCTTCCAGAGCTACTATTAGGGAAAAAGGTGGAGACAATACTGACTGAGTCCCTACTTCAGCAGGAGAGCCAAAAACACCTTGCCCCTCCATAATCCCAAATGAAAATAAACATCTCGGGGCGCCTGGGTGGGTTAAGCTTCTGCCTTTGGCTGGGATCGAGCCCCACGTCGGGCTCTTTGCTCAGCGGGGAGCCCACTTCCCTCCTTCTCTCTCTGCCTGCCTCTCTGCCTACTTGTGATCTCTGTCTGTCAAATAAATAAAATAAAATAAAATAAAAAAAAAGAAAAAAGAAAAGAAAAGAAACATCTCATTTTACTAGTGTGCAGCAGTGACTATGCAGGAGAAATTATTATTATTATTATTAGATGATATTATTATTATTATTATTATTATTATTGTACTATATTGTTAACCTTTTGAATTCGGACACCTAAAATTTTTAATAAAATATGAAGGCCTTTTTTTTTTTTAAGATTTTATTTATTTGAAAGACAGAGATCACAAGTAGGCAGAGAGGCAGGCAGAGAGAGGGGGAAGCAGGCTCCCCACTGAACAGAGAATCCGATGCGGGGCTTGATCCCAGGACCCTGGGATCATGACCTGGGCTGAAGGCAAGAGGCTTTAGCCCACTGAGCCACCCAGGCGCCCCATGAAGGCTTTTTTTTTTTTTTTTTTTAAAGATTTTTACCTATTTTTTTAAAGAGAGATCACAAGTAGGCAGAGAGGCAGGCAGAGAGAGAGAGAGGAGGAAGCAGGCTCCCCGCTGAGCAGAGAGCCCGACGTGGGACTCGATCCCAGGACCCTGAGATCATGACCTGAGCCGAAGGCAGCGGCTTAACCCACTGAGCCACCCAGGCGCCCCCATGAAGGCTTTTTTTAAAGAACAAGAACTTCAGACTATATCTTTATCCTAGAAGTTCCCACTACAACTGGCTTCTGTCTTGGCCAACATTTAGCCATTCAGATAAAGTCCGTATTTAGTGCTTCGTGTGTATGCTTGTGTAAAATAAGAGGACAGTCATAAATCTTTAAGATTGTGTATAATAACCGTGAAATAAGGATTCTTGATACACAAGGTCTCGTCTGGGGAAAACAGCTGGAGAACAGTATGCAGTTTTCAAATGACGGAGGGGAAATACACATTTGGTTATGAGAAAGGGAAGGAGAACAAGACCAAATATTAATAAAATGGAAAAAAAGCTTTTTCTGCCATCTTTCCGTGCCGCAGTAACAGTGTGAACAAATGTCCCACAGATGCCCTTAAGAACATTAACACTGCTGAAAGGGGGGGCGAAGGCCAGGTTCTTAGGAGGCCATGCACCAAAGTCATCGTCCCGTTTCCTCACTGTGATGACGAAGCATGAGTATATTGGCAAATTTGAAATTATTGATGACCACAGTGCTGAGAAAACTGCTGTGAACCTCACGGGCAAGTTAAACAAGTGTGGCATGACCAGCCCTAGACTTGTATAACTGAAAGATCTAGAAAAGTGGCAGAATATTTCCATCCCCTCAGTTTGGTTTTCACTGCATGGAAAAATTCTTCTGGCATCATGCACCATGAAGAAGGAAGAATCCAGGCAGGAGGGAAAATCCTGGGATTCCTTTTTCCTAGAAATATAATATACATGGCACGTGAAAAATGCCTCAATGGGAAAAAAAAAAAAAAAGGAAAATAAATTACAGTCAACTAATGTTTGACAAGGGTGCCAAACAATTCAATGGGGGTAAGAACAGTATTTTACTCCCAAGCAGCCACATGCAAATAATGAAACAGGAGTCCTGCCTCACACCATACAGAGAAAATAACCCAAAATGCATCAAAGACATAAATGTAAGCATTAAAATGATAAAGTTCGGGATGCCTGGGTAGCTCAGTTGGTTGGACGGCTGCCTTCTGCTCAGGTCATGATCCCGGAGTTCCCGGATCGAGTCCTGCATCAGGCTCCAAGCTCCACAGGGAGGGAGTCTGCTTCTCCCTCTGACCTTCTCCTCGCTCATGCTCTCTCTCATTGTCTCTTTCTCAAATAAATAAAATCTTTTAAAAAATAAAAATAAAGTAAAATGATAAAGTTTTCAGAAGAAAAAAACACAAAGGTAAATGTTAGTGGTCTTGAATCTAACAACGGCTCCTCAGCCAAACACCAAAGTCAAGCAACTTAAAAATAATAAACAAATAAATGGGACTCAACCAAAATATCCCAGTTTTGTGCTTCCAAGGACCCCATTGACAAAGTCAAAAGACAAGCCACTAAATGGGAGAAAATATTTGCAGGTCATATATAAGGAACATGCATTCAGACTGTGTGAAGAATTCTTACAACTCAAATAAAAAGACAACCAAGTTAAGAAATGAGCAAAGAGGGGCGCCTGGGTGGCTCAGCGGGTTAAGCTGCTGCCTTCGGCTCAGGTCTTGAACTCGGAGTCCTGGGATCGAGCCCCGTATCAGGCTCTCTGCTCAGCAGGGAGCCTGCTTCTTCCTCTCTCTCTGCCTGCCTCTCTGCCTGCTTGTGATCTCTCTCAATAAATCTCTCTCAAATAAATAAATAAAATCTCTTAAAAAAATGAGCAAAGAACTTGAATATACATTTCTCTAATATTCAAATGTATACATTAATATATAAATGTATATATAAATATATTTTACATTATCATATATTTATAAAAACATATTATATAAATATATTTACATTATTAAATATGTATTTAAATATAAATAAAATATGAAATATATAATATATATTTAAAGATACATATAAGGTATATATAAAACATATGGGACAATAAGCACGTGAAAATATGCTCAACATCACTAATCATTCGGGAAATGCAAATCAAAACCATGGTGAGATACCACCTCCCACCCACGTGGATGGCTACTATCAAAAAACCCAAAAGCAGGTGTTGGAAGGATGTGAAGAGCTGGAACCTGTAAATTGCTGGTGGGCTTGGAAAATGGCACAGCCACATTAGAAATGGTTTAGTAGCTCCTCAAAATGCAGAACACAGAGTTGCCATATGACACACCAATATCACTCCTGTGTATAGAGCCAAGAAAAAAACTATGCCCACACAAAAAAACTTGTGCATGAAGGTTTAGGGTTTATTCGTAATAGCGAAAAGGTGAGAACAACCCAGATGTTCATCAACTGATGAAGAGATAAATAAAATGTGATCCATCCAGCCAGTGGAATATTATTCAGCCTTGAAAAGGAATAGAATTTTGATATGTGCCACGACACAGAGGAGCCTTGAAAACATTCTGCTGATTGAGAGAAGTCAGTCACAGAAGACCACATATTGCATAATTTGATTTATATGGAATTTCCAGAATAGCTAAATCTACAGAGACCGAAAGTAGATTAGCGGTTGCCTAAGACTGGTGGTGATGGCTAAAGTTTTCTTTTGAGGATGATGAAAATGTGTAGGTAGTAGTTCAGTATAGTATAGTTAAATATAGTGAAAGCCATTAAATTGTCCACATTAGATGGTGAGTGGTATGGCCTGTGAATTATATCTCAATTAAGCTGTCATCGAAAAATGCAAAGAACTTCTATATTTATCAAGTAGAAAAAGAATGAACTTGATTAAAAACATCAAAAATGGGGAAAATAAAAACAAACAAAATAAGATGGGAGGAATAAAATCATGACTGTTTATCATTAATTTAAATGTGTACAGACTGACTTTTTCTATTAAAGCACCTATCAGGGGGTTACAGATCCACGCTGTTCAAGAAACATACTTAAAATGCAAAAGGGATTGAGAATGTATCAGGTGAGGAGATACCATGCAAAAGAGAAAGCCGGAATGGCAAAATTCATCGCAGACAAGTTGGGTCTAAAGTTATAGGTACTAAGATGAAGAGGGACATTTTTAAAGGCAGAGTTTGGAAAGAAGATGTAAAAGGTATAAGCAGGTATACATCTAACAACCCATAATACCTAAAGACTCTAAAAATGCAATAACAAGGTAAAATTTTAGCTTTTCAAATGGGAGTATCTACTAGAAGGAGGGAAAAAAAACAAGGACACACAGAAAATAGACATCCTGGGGCGCCTGGGTGGCTCAGTGGGTTAAAGCCTCTGCCTTCGGCTCAGGTCATGATCCCAGGGTCCTAGGATCGAGCCCCACATCGGGCTCTCTGCTCCGCGGGGAGCCTGCTTCCTCCTCTCTCTCACTCTCTGCCTGCCTCTCTGCCTACTTGTGATCTCTGTCTGTCAAATAAATAAATAAAATCTTTTTTAAAAAAAAAAAAAAAATAGACATCCTTATTTCCCTCGGAAAACATTTCTTTCTTACACCTAAGGAAAGCCATATTTGTAAAGATTAATTGCATACTAGGCAACAAAGGAAACCTTTACAAGCCTTCCAAATTAAAGATTTAAAGAACAGTTCTTTGATCACAATCCAGTAGAATCAGAATTAGATAACCTGGTAACAAAAAATTGAAACTACATACAAGTTAAGAAATACAGTCTTCAGTCAAAGAAGAAATCATAAGACGACTGAAGAAAATCTTGAAAGCAATGGAAAGGAGACTATTTCATACCAAAACTTACAGAAGACACCAGAAGTTATACTCTAAGGAGACTTTAGTGTCAAATGTCTTCAATTTCAAACATTTTTTTGAATAAAAGAAACTACTCACTTAAACCCATCAGAAAAGGGCAGCTCAATCAAAAAAAGGAAGTAATTATAATAAAGATAAATTTTTAAACTAATAAAAAATATGAGGGGCAAATAAACTCAAAGTTGTTTCTATGAAAGACTAATGAAATAATAAAAAAAAAAACTTCACATGTCCTATTAAGGATAAGAGAGGGGGAAGATGGAGTGTGGGAGGAGGTGGGGAGAGAGGGAAGGGGGATGGGGAAGGGGGGGTTTCAGGGAGGAGGGGACAGAGAAGGAGAGAGAGAGTTGCAAAACAGATAAGGATTGGGAACAGATATAAAAGCAAATGCATAATATAAAAGAATCACTAAACTGCAAGGCACTTTATACTAATCAATTTGATAACCTAGAAGAAACGATGATTTCCTAGGAAAACAAAATCATCCAAATGATTCAAGAATGGAAAATTCAGAAGATGAGTTCCAAGATCAGACAGGTTTGCAGCTGGATAACTGTCATTCTACTGTTAAATGGCAACAGGCAATTAAACAATAATAAGTCAATTCACTTGATGACACTGAGCACAATTTTAATACCCAAACCTGAGAGGGAGGAACGGGGAAGCTATTAACAAATCTGGCTTAGGACAGATTAGTTAACAGAAACTGAACTAATGTTAGCAAATAACAGAAGTCAGGCATCTATCAAAGGACTATATCCTGAGACCAACTTGGATTCATTCCAGGAAAATAAAGGGAGCTCAAGACCAGAAAATCAATAAGATTTACCTCATCACTAAATTAACTGTGAAAAACTCTTAAGACCATAGCAATAAATGCATTTGATAAAAAAAATAAAAGGCACCTGATAAAAGGTGAGCAGCCATTCTTTATAAAAATGAAGATAAAAACAGAAGGACGTTATGCAGGAGGGATTATTAACGGGAAGCACTAGATCAAGAGGTAGATAAAATGAGCCCATATTTGTCAAACAGTGACAGAGCCCCATGCGTGTGTGGATAGAGGCGAATGAGCTCATGGATGAGCACCAGGCTGTCAACAGGTATTATAGGGACAAAGGCAGCGGTGAGGAGAGGAGAGTCTTAACAACAGGGAAGAAGGTAAAAGGAGGATTGCAGTTAAAAATTGTGCATGATACAAACACATGCAAATAAGACCGGATATTTTCCCGTATATAGTTTTTTAAAACCCTGCACACATTACTGGAACTACCAACTCTTGCTTTCAGCTCCGCAGCCCTCGCGTGCTTTCCCAGTACCAGGATGCAGGGGTAGATCCTCCGTTGGTGACATCCTATGTCATTGTACTCCTCAAGGGACAGGTGAAACAGCGCAGGGGCTGGAGGTCGGAAATCAGGCATCGCTGCGCCCCCCCCAGCTCCCTGCTCGCCCAGCCCCCACTCTGAAGCAGCGGGCACTTGGAGCTGTTAAGAAGCAGGGATCTGAGCAGTTCTCTGGTTTCCCCTGGAGCCATCTGCATCCATCATATTTCCCACAGCTCTCCCCGAGTGTTGGTGCTGGCTCCCCCCGAGTGTTCCCTTAGCTCCTAGCACACCCTTCTTATGAGAGCACCTAGTACTCCCCGTCACAGTGCTCTGTCTGTCACATGCATCCATTGATCCACTTTGTGCTGGTTGAGGGCTGGAGCCCCCTCCTGTTAACTTCTCAAGTCCGTTTCTAATGCAGCAGCACCTGGCACTTAAGCACCCCTGTCAGTACCTGCCAAATGAATGAAATGTACTCAAAACATAGTATGAAGTCTGCGTTTTGAAACTCCTTTTTGGAGCCGTTTGCTATCATTTTCCCAGGCAATTTAAAAAATTTCCAGCCTTGCTGCCAATAACCTGAAGGGGTAAAGGAATGCCGGCGTGCCCCATGGGACATGTCACTCTGGATGGTCCTTTGGCAGCAGGGACTTTGATAGCGCTCTTCCAAACCCAGCAGGATGGTGGAATGGGTACGTGGCTGAGTGCCTCCCGGGTCTGACCCTGTGTGACGCCACCCGGTGCCTGCAGCTGCCCTCTGGAAGGTGTTGCTTTTGCGGCAGAGCCGGAGGGCACCAAGCGTGTGTCTGTCTCCAAAGTCCTGGGCACCACATCACAATGCCTTCCTGAGAAGCAGAATCAAGGACAGTTGCTGATCTTCATTCCTTCCCACCAAAGGTATCTCATACACCATCTTTGGAAGTTGGAGCCAGGGGGCGCCTGGGTGGCTCAGTCGGTTAAGTGTCTGCCTTCAGCTCAGGTCATGATCCCAGGGTCCTGGGATCGAGTCCCACACACATTTGCCTCCCTGCTCAGCGGGGAGCCTGCTTCTCCTTCTCCCTCTGCCATTCCCCCCACTTGTGCTTTCTGGCTCTCTGTGTGTCAAATAAGTGAATAAAATCTTTTTAAAAAAGTTTGGGCCATACTCTTTAGCCATTCTACTTTCCCTGGGGTAATTTGCCACCTCCCTGAATTTACCTGCATCTTTCCCAAAATCTACTTATCTTCCAGCCTTCTTGACCATAATGAGTCTATAAATTTTCAATAGACAGTGTGAACTTACACTTGCTAATATTTGCATAACATGCACCTCTTTCGATCTCAAAGAAAAGCTTCGCACCGCAATGGTCTCTAATCTCCAATTAGGTTCTGTTCCGGGATCCCACTGGAATTCTACGCGCCTGTCCCCCTAAGATCCCATAAATTGTGGTCCAGTTTCCCAGCCAGCCAAGGAAAAGCACATGGGAAATCTTGCTGAAGTATGAGTAAGAGCCAACGAAAGGGAACATATTTATCTGCCTCGAATGCTGGGACCTGAGGAAAGCAAGTTTCATTACAGACAAATCAGGAAGGAGGTGCAGATTGCTTTTTATGTCACTCTGGAGTGGAGGTCTGCCATTGATCATTAAGGCCATTTCCTGCAATGCACTCACCAAAGTGATACTCACTTCGGAGTGGACAAAACTTAGGAAATGGCCAAGGGGAGCTCTGCTTACACTTTACACTCTCAGCATTTATTTGTATTAATTTCTTTATAGGGCAGTATAGAGACATGAGACCACATTGAAAAAAGCAAAGCTTGTCATCCTGTGGCCTTGGGTCAAGAATAGAGATAGTGCTGCTCATGTCAGTTTCAACCTCCAGTGGCCAAGGGTTTGATCTGATGCTCTTTCAAGTTTTCACCATAGCCTTTCTCAAGCTCAATGGCCAATAATCCCACAGGAGGAGATTTTAGGGCCCTCTCAAACTTCTGTTTTGCTATCTCTCCCCAGCCTGCTTCCTCTGCAAAAGTCACCACTTTGCCTGTGCATCTACCACCTCTTAGAGCTTTTGGAATCAGCCACGAATTGCAGTGCTGATTCCTTCCATGACCACATATTGTTTACAGGAAAACTCTTCTTCGTTATGCCTTGCCAGTCAGAGTGACGGTTTCATCCGCAACCTGGACCAGGTTCGGGAATGTTCTACACATAAATGTGAGCAAATGTCTTCTGTATTGAGAGACATGTACATTCTGTAAATGGACTCTATTGAAAAACCAATACATAGGGTACACTTATGTCCTGACCCAGCTGGAAGGAGGCACTTCATTTCCATCTTTCAGAAAATTGGTGTAACACATTGATTTTCATAACAAAGAAAGCAGTTTTGTGTCCTCTACCAAAAGACTGTCATAGTAAGCAATAAATTGCCTCTTTGGAGTGAACAAATTAATAAGATATTTTCTAAATTTCAAAATAACAAAGACAGAACGATGTCTGTAATGCTAAGTGCATCCCCTTAGTTGCAGGACATTGTGTCATGGACCACCTGAGCAATGACACATGGCGGCCGGTAGTCTGATTTGTACATCAATTCACCTGGCAACCTGTTAAAAGAAAGTCTTGCACATGACAAGCTTTCAATAAGACACTGACAAGATGGCCAGGAAGCCCCCTTAGCTGGCTTTTTCAGGTGTCCAGACATCTAGTCAACCTACCTCACCAACTCATCACCATGCTTACTGGAGTAAACCCAATCTCTTCCTTCCCCCCTGGAGATGGGAGAAGAGCCACTCACACGTTTGTATGGAATTCTCATTCCCCCTCGCTCTGTCCCCACATGGCGCTGTCCGTGTAATAAATAAACAAATCTTTATGTCACCCGGAAGTTCCTGGGTCAAAATTACACAACTCGGACAATTTTGGGTCACTACAGCCTTTTGTTTTTTCTCTCCACCTTAAGCCTTCTGGGTGACCAACAGCTATCTAAAACTCATGTTGCTGCCATATGCTGTTGTTCTGCTTCATCTTCCCAGTAAAGTTCAGTATTTTTCCCTAAAGTTTGGTTTATCAGCATCTCCAGCGTCTATCTCCAGCTAGGGTCATGATCCCAGGTCCTGGGATCAAGTCCCACTCTGGACTTCCTGCTCTGCGGGAAGCCTGCTTCTGCCTCTGCCTCCCATCTCTTATGAATAAAAAAAGAAAATCTTTAAAAAAAAAAAAAAAAAAAAAACCATTTCTATCTTCCCACTTTTAAAGATTAATTCTAGGAATTATTGCTATAAATCCAAGTGTCCTATCTCTTTCTTAAAAAGTCTTCTCCAGGGAACCTGGGTGTCTCAGTTGATTAAATGTCTGACTCAAGATTTTGGCTCAAGTCATGATCTCAGGGTCATGGGATTGAGCCCTAGTGAGGCCTCTGCGCTCAATGGGGAGTCTGCTTCTCTCCTTTTCCCTTTGCCCCACCCCCCTACTCACATGTGCACACACGTGTTGTCTCTCTCTCTCTCTCTCTCAATAAATAAATAAACAAATCTTTAAAAAGTCTTCTCCAAAGGGAGTTTGAGAAATAGTCCAGTAAGGGGCTGGAAGAAAATATTATAAGTTTTATTCATATTTCATGTCATCCATTTAACTGTTTAGCTTTTGCATGTCATTTATAATGTGCATAATAATTTAGTAGAGTAGTAGAGTCTATAATTTATCAAAAATTTTGCTTAAATTGGTGGTATGTACGCAAATATTTTTTGTATGTATGTATGTATGTATTTATGTATTTATTTTTTTTGTGAAAGAGAGGTGCACAGTAATAAAAGGAGATCACTGCTCCAGGGACCCAGATATTTCCCCAAGTCCTGTTTCCTTCCATTCCCTCTGGGCTTCATTAGACCCCCTTAACACCAATCTTGTCCCTAAAACACGCCCTCTGCAGCACCAAGTTCGAATGCTTAACTCGGGCCATCACTGCAGGCTGTACCGGGATGACCTTAGGGAAAAGGGTGGTGGGTCTCACGGGTTAGCTGTGTCACCCCCATGAACAGTCCTTTGTTCTGAACAGCTAGTGCAGCCCACGTTTGCAATCACAGGCTCTGGCACCAGAGTGGGCGTAGATCCCAGCTGGCCCCTCAGTAGCAATATGGCTTTGGGAAAGTTGTGTCATTTCTGGCCCAGACTTAAGGCTCATCCATAACGTGGAGGAGAAGACAGTGTGACCCTCAGTGGGCTGTTGAAAGGATCACGAGATGGTTCGACTCAGATGCTCCGAGGTACCCAGCACACAGTAGGCCCACAGTAGAACAAAAAGTTGTTCTATTGATCTTATAGTTACTATTACTCATACTAACAAAACTGATCATTTGAGATGATTTTCAAGCGAAGTGTCTTCGCCTGGATTTCTAAGATTAACCTACTTCAAAATGAATTCTGCTCTACTGTGAAAAACGAGCTAACCAGCAGGTTTCTTCTGCGTCTTTTTCTGAACTTTTTAGGATCCTCTCTAGAGAAAGGTTCTAAAGGAAGGCAAAGTGCAGAAATACTCTTGCTTCAAAGGATGTGTAGGAAATGATTAATTTTGCCAAAAAAACAGTGCCTTGAACATAAAAGATGTTTGACGAAGCTCACTGTAGACAGTGTATCCCTCCAGGATTCATAAGTTGAAAACTCAATGTCCAAAGGGACATAACTAGGAGATGGGGTCCTTGGGAGATGTTTAGGTCATGAGGGTGGAGTCCTCATGGGCGAGATTAGTGTCTCCATAAGAGAGACCCCACAGAGATCCCTCGCCTCCTCCACCTTGGAGGTTATAGGGAGAAGATGGTCATCTGTGACCCAGGAAGTGGGCACTTGAACAGACACGGAATCTTCCAGGGTCTTGATCGTAGACTTCCCAGCTTCCAGAACTGAGAGAAATAAGTATGTCTTTAAAGCACCTAGTTTATGGTGCTCTTGTTACATCAGCCCAAACTAAGATAAAGCTTGTCTCTTATACTGAAAAATAACACAAATGTTAACAACAATTAAAAAAAGGAACAATGTGGCCAATGACATGTAATGAACATCATCTCTCCTCTACAGAGCCAAGAGCTTAATTAGTTTCGGGCAACTCAGTAGAGTATGATTAAACCAAAGAGCAGCAAGATGTCTAAAGGCTCAAGTCCTCTGCCTCCTCCTTTTCTGTCAAAACAAAAGAAAAGCCCTAGGCTGGTTTTGATTGCCACCAAGCACAAAACAGCCAAATTCCAAATTAGAAAGCTCTGGGGTTTAATTGTGGATGTATGGAATTACATAGAAGCTCTCTTTGATCATTCCAAAGGATGTTTCCCTCAAAGGTTACAAATACATCTCAGCCTACCAACCATCTCAGGCCTACCACAAAAATTATATATATATATACTTTTATATATATACATTTTAGCAAAAATGTGTCTAAAATTTCAGTTTCGGATCCAGTTTTGACTATTGTTATGGGCTTAGTTGGATGCCCCCAGATTCCTACGTTGACGTCCTAACACCCAGCATCTCAGAATGTGGCAGTATTCAGAGACAGGATTTTTAAAGAGGTGATAAAGGGAAAACGAGCTCACTGGGGGTGGGCATCAAGCCAACAGGACTGGTGTGCTTACAGGAAGAAGAGATTAGGACACAGACAGTACAGATTGAAGGACAATCGTTTGAAGACAGAGTGGAGAACACAGCTATCTGCAAGCCAAGGAGAGATGTTTGAAGAATCGAACCCTACTGCCACCTTGATCTTGGACTTCCAGCGCCCAGAACCATGAGAAAATAAATTGTATGTTGCCTAAGCCACCCGGTTGTTGATATTTTGTTTACGACAGCCCATGACTCAGAAATTTGAGGACCTCCCCCCAGACTTTATCCTGAAGCTCTGTTTCAGCTTCAGGGGCTTGGGTAATACTACTGTATCAAGGAGGGAGGCTCCTGCCATTCCCCGCACTGGGTCATTGAGACACTGCACAGCTGTCCCCAGGGCTGGCTACATAATTTACAATCCCCATGAAAAATGAAGATATAGGGCCCTTTGGGCAAAAACAGGGAGGAAGTGTTTGTTAAAGGTACTAAAATAGAAAGCTTATTTCCTCCATGGTCTGTCTTCTGAAGGGGCATGGCTGCTGTTTTTTCTATTTGCATTTAATGTCATTCCAAGCAAATAAAAATTTTAAAATGTGATTATGGGCATGATTTTTTGCCATTCATCTTCGCAGGGTGCAATGTCAGTGTTAAATAATTCACGCAGGGATTCCACAGCTGGGGCACACCCACGTGCCCTCTTCTTATCAGAACCGTGGAAATCCTGAACAAGACCAGCTCTGCCATCTTTACCTCACCTGGGGACTCACACATGTTCCACCGACCCTGCCTCCCTCGGCTTCCTGATGAGTAAGGAACTTGACAGGATCAGGAGCTGGGGGCTGCCTTTCTTTCCCTTCCCTCCTAAGTCACCACTTCCAAGGCTTGGCTAACACAGGGAGGTGACATGAGTGAGAAAGGACAAGACAGGGTTCTGGGCTGCTCACAAGAGGCCACCTCCTCCTGCCGGTGCTCAGAGCAAGCTCTGGTCTGTAGGGAAGGCGAGCTCCGGTTGACTCGGTCATAGACGTCACGTGGTCAGCGAGTCTCGTTGACCACCACTCACGAGGTGTCCATTTCCATGCTGTGCTCACCGGGCAGGGCAAGCAGTACATGCAAATGAGGAGGCAAGGAATGGTGGATACCCACAGTGGGCTGTCCCCTCCGCTATGTACGTGCTCCACTGTCCCACCTGTTATGCCCCAATAATGGGTCCATGATTAAAAGAGCGAGACTGATACAAAGCGAAGGTCAAACAAAGCTTTATTTCGCACCAAGCATCAAGAATCAAACTGACCAGCCAGGGCCGCTTTTCTTACAGAGAAGTCAACCCCTCTCTCCTTTACGACTAGCTTTTAAGGACATAGGCCATGCAGTTGGGCCTGGTCATGCACAGGTGGCCAATGAAATTGTAACACACAGAGAAAGCTGCACAGTGATGCTAGGTGACCAATTGAATTACAACTTACCTTCTAGTAGATATTTGACCTAGCCTATCACCTTGGTTAGGATTTTCACCCAAAAGACTCACAAAGGGCGGGACCCATACTCCTTGGTAGCTAGGGAGACACTATGCAATCCTTCGCTGATCAGATGTCTTACCTGGCCTGACCCACCCTTGTATTTGGGCTTTGTTACCTGAGGTTGATTTCCGGGGACTTGTTTTTAAGTAAGTCCCCTGGGAGAAGGGGAGCGGGGACAGCTTAAGGGTTAAACAACAAGGTTATTGTGTAACCTCAATGGAAGCCTCTGGATAAAATATAAAAATATAAAATAGGTCCTTACACCACCCACTTCGCTCAAAAAACACAAAGTCAAAAAATAAAACTGAGTAATTCCTAGACAGTGAGAGAGAAGCACACTGACTTCACCTTAGAACCCTTCTGAGGGCGGTGCTTGGCGGGGGTAGGGGCGTGTGTGGGGGCGTTGGGGGTGGATAATGGGACCTCTGAGGGTGTGGCCCAAAGGGCAGGGCCCTTTGGGAAGGGGCTTTCTGGGGGAGGGGCCCTTCTGGGAGCAAAGCCCTGGGTGGGGGCATTCCCTCTGGGGGCAGGGCTGGGAGCAACCCCAGAAACCTGGCCCACAGAGAAGCTGGTCCTGTCTCTCCCTCTGCCCCCTTTCCCCAGGGACCCCTAGGCTTTGGAGACTAAAGTCAAAATTAAAGCCATATGTCTAAATGGTTCATACTGTGGTTGGGTAGTGTTTTTTAACATATTAATTGACTGGTTTTTTCTCAGTATTTGTCAAACCTTTCCCAACTCAAGGCTTTCTCTTAAGCAGCAGCGCAAGGCTGGCCCTTCAGTTGGGTCAAGCTGTTTGGTGATTCTCTGTAAAAACCCACCCTCTTGCGCTGCTCAGGAGGGCAGTGTTGCGTCCTAGGATAAACATAAATATATATCAAATGTGTTTTACAAATTATATTTATATGTATACATTCAATTCTATGTTTACATATATATGTATAAAATAAAAAATAAAAATATTGTTTAAAAGGCTGTTTTTGCGGGGTGCCTGGGTGGCTCGGTGGGTTAAAGCCTCTGCCTTCGGCTCAGGTCATGATCCCAGGGTCCTGGGATGGAGCCCCGCATCGGGCTCTCTGCTCAGCGGGGAGCCTGCTTCTCCCTCTCTCTCTGCCTGCTTCTCTGCCTACTTGTGATCTCTGTCTGTCAAATTAATAAATAAAAAAATTTAAAAAAAATGCTGTTTTGCAGGGAACCTGGGTGGCTCAGTCCTTAAAGCGTCTTTTTTCCACTCAGGTCATGATCTTAGGGTCTTGGGATGGAGGCCCACATTGGGCTCCCTGCTCAGCAGGAAGCCTTCTTCTCCCTCTCCCACTCCCCCTGCTTGTATTCCTGCTCTGTCTCTCTGTCAAATAAATAATTTTTTAAAAAAAAAATACTTTATTAAAAAAAATATGTAAAATGCTATTTTGCCCTCTATCCTGGTAAGATTGAACACATTCCTAACAAGAGATCTTCCTTGACTCCGTGATAAAAATTTAACATTGTCTTAATGAATCCTCACAACATCCGCCTCCCCAACCCTTCTCAGATGTTACAATTAAGGTTCAGTGAAGTCCAAACACTGGGCCTGAGGTAATATACCCAGTATGTGGCCTCTTGGCCATAGTCTAGCAGCCCAAATTGGGGGCGAGGGTGTTTGAGTGTCGTTGGCCAGGATGAAAAAGCTGAAAGATGAAAAGAAGGGTAGTCTTGCTTTTTGGCCCAAAAAAAAAGAGGATTTAGAAAGAAAGAGACCTGTCGCCCAAAGGAGGAGGCTCCCCACTGATCCCGGCTGGGCAGGAGTCAGAGCAGAAGGGAAACTCCCATCACCAAGGAGAATGGGCTTCTCCTTCATACAAAAGCATAGGATCCCTCTCACCTGATATGTTTCTGTCCCCATAGTCATCCCCCTGTGCCTGCCCCATAATAGCATTCACAGGAAATGGCTGAGAGATACATTCAACTTGCAGAATTATAGCAAATAAAGTAATCTTTGACCCATCCTGGGAGCTTCTGATTACTGGGAGGGGCCAAGCCATCCTAGGGCAAGTGCACTCATTTCAAGAACCAGTAAAATGACTCCAAGAGTATCCTAAGGGCTAGTGATCATGACTGGTCCAGAAATATTTCTGGGAGTCCCTTTTAACATCCCTCCCATCATTTCTTCTCATCTCCAAGGGAATGGTACTTAGGTATTCTGAAAGAAATATGCATGACTAGTAAACTGTGTGTGACCCCTGCCGCCTAATTCATCCCTCACCAGCAATTAACACTGATGGTTTGAAGGATGGCTACTCCCCTGGCAGGGCAAGAGCTGAAGCAGAATGTATGGGGCGAGGCGGCTCTTCCCCCTGGATATAAATAATTAAACCCAGTAGCCACCCTTCCTGCCTGGCCACTGTCATTTAGGTATGGCTGATTATCCCTAAATGGGAATGAGATGGGGGCGGGGGGTGGGGGAGGGAAGCAGGTGACGGTCAAAAAAAAACTACAGTAGCTGCCACTGAGGGTCCAACCTGGCATTAGACTGAGCTCAAGTCCTGATTCCATCATATACGAGCTGTATGAACTTGGAAAACTGAGTTCAACTCTCGAAGCATCTGCTTTGCCCCCCCTTGGAGTGAGAATAGTCAGTAGTATTGACTTCACAGGGCTTATTAGGAGGATTAAATTAGATACTGTTCATTTAGCACAGTTTCTGGCCTATAGAAGGCACACATAAAAGTTGATTATCGTTTTTATGGACCTCCAACTTTAAGCCTTCTATAAAGAACCAAATGATATCTCTGAAAAATACCAACTGCCTACAAGGTTGTAGGGAAAGTGGTATCTATGTTGACCTGATTAGAAAAAAAAGTGGAAAATCTCTCTTGTTTAAGCCTTGTTGAAAATTTTCTAAACTCTGTCCGCTCTTCTGCTTTAGTAATTAGAACAAAACGTTGGAGACTCGTGGTTTTCTGATAATTGAGTTGCTCGTTGTAACGCAGGGCAATTCGACATTAGTGTTTATTTAAAAAATTACCGCAAATGAAGATAAATGGTGAGACGTGCACTAAATTTGATGAAAATCCTGACGTGAGTGTTTCTTCTTGGGATTCTCTCTCTCTCTCTTTTTTTTCTCCTATGATCTGAGAGCGGATTACATTCTACTTGGGTGATGGCTCAGGTCAAATGTGTGGTTTTGCAGGTGCCTAGCCTTTCACAGACAATCTTGGAAGAACCATCATTGTCTCTGTAAGAAAACGGAGGGAAAGATGTGATTTTAACACTCAGCCTACAACAGTTCAACAATCTACCAATGTGAATTTAGAAACGCTGAGCAGGTCCCCCTTCTAGTAAGGAATATCTCTCCCTTTTTCTTATAATACCTGAGTTTCTACAACTGAGCAATCTACTCTTTTGTGTAAAACAGCTTCCCAGGATTGTTTCTCCTTTAAACGCAAGTGAACTTTGGGGATGGCACTCAGATCCCTTTTATTTTACTGGACAACTGTGGAGCAGGGGTTGGGTGTGTTTCAAGAGGGAAAATATCCACAAGGGGACAGAAAAAGGACATAAATGTACAAAATCCCATTTTCCAAGAATGTAAAAAGCTAACTTCCAGGGGAGCCTGGGTAGCTCAATTGCTAAGCATCTGCCCTTCAGCTCAGGTCATGATCCCAGGGGCCTGAGAATCCAGCCCCACGTCGGGCTCCCTTCTCAGAGGAAAAACCTGCTTCTCCCTCTCCCACTCCCCCTGCTTGTATTCCCTATCTCATTGTGTCTCTGTCAAATAAATAAATAAAATCTTAAAAAAAATGCGAACTTCCAATATTTATTTTTTTTTCCTTTGCTCTAAATATCTCAATGTTCACTTGTTGAAAGCAATTGATTGAAGCCCTTGGAAGAAGTGGTAGATTGAAGCACTCATCAGAGTTGTTTGTGCTGCTTTGCAGGGGTCTGGCTGCACTAAATTATTTCAAGAAGAAGTATTAATTATCTAAGTCACTCAGAAGAAGCCATTTACCTTTTGATTTTCTTTTTTTGAAGAGAATCTTTTTTTTTTTTTAATT
Source organism: Mustela putorius furo (assembly GCF_011764305.1). Lineage (NCBI taxonomy): Eukaryota > Metazoa > Chordata > Mammalia > Carnivora > Mustelidae > Mustela > Mustela putorius. Next base: position 31,569 of record NW_025421786.1, on the reverse strand, counting down.
TTATTTATTTGTCAGAGAGAGAGAGAGGGGAGCGAGAGCGAGCACAGGCAGACAGAGTGGCAGGCAGAGACAGAGGGAGAAGCAGAAGCAGGCTCCCTGCCGAGCAAGGAGCCCGATGTGGGACTTGATCCCAGGACGCTGGGATCATGGCCTGAGCCGAAGGCAGCTGCTTAACCAACTGAGCCACCCAGGCGTCCCCCTATTTCATTTTCTGTGGTTCTTGATCCTTCCCCAAATTCTCACAGGCCTCCGCAGCTGGCACAGAGTCCGCTCCCATAACTATAATCCCTGTCCCATACTCTCACCTCCATCATACATCATACATACCTGATAAAACCCCACCTTGGTAAAAACCCCAACCCTCTGTCCACCCTACATCTGCCCCTGGCAGCTGAAGGTGGTGGTTGGTGAGAAAAGCAACGATGCTGGAAGCTTTCACATTAAGTTTTTTTTTTTTTTTAAGATTTTATTTATTTATTTGACAGAGAGAGATCACAGTAGGAGAGAGGAAGGGAAGAGATCACAGAGAGAGGAAGGGAAGCAGGCCCCCTGCTGAGCAGAGAGCCCGATGTGGGACTCGATCCCAGGACCCTGAGATCATGACCTGAGCCGAAGGCAGCGGCTTAACCCACTGAGCCACCCAGGCGCCCCTTTCACATTAAATTCTCAGCCACAAATCCAAGTATGTTTCTCTGACCGACAGAATCTCCACTCTTCTCGTGAAATATTTTGACTATTTCACATCTTCTTTCCTCCAACCTTAAGCCAGGGCTTCTCAACACTGGCCACACTTTTGAATCACCTGGAAGACTTTAAAACACAGGAGTGCCCACCTCCAGAGGATCTGATCTAATTGGTGTAGAACCAATTAGATTAATATCCAATTAGGGTCTGGATATAAGTGTGCTTTTAAAATTCTCCCAGTGATTCTAATGTACAGCCATTTTGTTCAGAGTGAGAACTGAACACCTTCCATCAGATACAGCTGATGACCGACCATTCTGATGACTTCACTGAGAAAAGTAAATTGAGGGCACCTGGGTGGCTTCAGCTCAGATCATGGTCTCAGGGTCTCGGGCTCTCGCATCAGGCTCTCTGCTCAGCAGGAAACCTGCTTCTCCCTCTCCCTCTGCCTGCCTCTCTGCCTACTTGTGATCTCTCTCTCTCTCTCTCTCTCTCTCTGTCAAATAAATAAATAAATGAATAAAATATTTTAAAAAAAAAGAAAGAAAAAACTGGGTGTGGGTGTGTAGGTGGCTAAGTGGTTACGCGTGTGAATCTTGGCTCAGGTCATGAGCTCAGGGTTATGAAATCGAGCCCCACGTCAGGCTCCATGCTCAGCGGGGAATCTGATTGACATTCTCTCCCTCTCCTTCTGTCTCTTCCCCCTGCATGTGTGTGCTCCTGCTCTCTCTCTCTCTCTTTCTCTCTCTCTTTCAAATAAATCTTGAAAGAAAAAATCGGTAAGGAAAGAAGACCCACAGAATCCCACTAAGTTTACCTGGGTGGAACCCTTACTCCAATCCCTTCTGAGTGAGGACAAGCCCCTCCACTTGGGGTTTCTTCTCATTTCCCTGATCTCTGAGTATGAATGTGCTCCAGGACCCAACCTCAGACTTCTCCTCTGTCTACACTGAGTCCTTGGTGACTGTCCCTCTTCTACCATCTATCTCCTGATGACTCCACATCTCCACCTCCAGTCCAGACCTGGATTTTGAGCTTTCTTCCACTGCCTGCTTTCCAGATCTACCTAGATGAGTTAAACCCAACATGTTCAAAACCAAGCTCTTATTCTTCTCGAGCTCTGCTGGTCTTGCAATAGCTCAAACAGGAAACTGTAGAGTCATTCTTGATTCATCTCTTTCTTTCACTGCCCACGTTTAATTCTTTGGTAGAAGCTGTGGATTCTATCTTCAAAATATATTCTAAATCTGACCAGTTCTCCACACTTCAGTTACTCCCACTGTGGTCCAAAACACCGTCTTCTATAGCCTGAGTTATTGTAATAGTCTCCTATCTGGTCTTCTGGATTCCATTTTTGCTCTGTTCTAGTTTATTTTCCACTCAGCAGTTAAAGCAATCCGTTTAAGACAAAAGTCAGACCTTGTTATTTCTCTGCTCTAAGATCTCCAATGGCTCCCCACTTCACTCAATACAAAATTCAGTCTTACAAAATTTAACACTCAACTTTCTTCTCAATTCATCTCCTACCTCTTCACTCAGCTGTCTCTGCCTCCGCTCACCAGCCTCCTTAGTGTTTAACAGAGTACAGCAAGTGCGTGCCTCCCTTGGGGGGTTGCACTTGTTTCCTCTTCTTAAATGTACCTGTCTTGTTCTCTGAATCCACTCAAGGATCTGCCAATGTCTTCTTATCAGAGTAATCTCCCCTAACTGCACACACAGCCAGCACCAGCACCATCACAATCAACATAATTTCTGTCCCTCTCTAATTTTGACTTCTTATCAACAGCTGACATATTATATATTTATATATTTACTGTCTGTTCTCTCTCTTCTATTTGAATACATGTGCTATAAAAATGGTATTTGTGGGGTTTTTTTCCTGATTTATTCTGTGTTCAGAAGAGGATTTGATACATAATACTCAGTACATAATTGAATGAATCAATCAATCAATCAATGGAAATATCAGGTTATCTCAATCATAAGAGAGATTTCTCTCAAGCATTTTCTTTAGTATTGCCCTATTTCATTCTCTGCATCTCTGGGTTGATTAGTAGATAAAATCATCATGTAAAATCAGTTTGAGCAAGGTTGGATCCTTAAGCTTCTATGTCACCTAGGACTCCAAATGTCACGGTGTACCATGCACATTTGCCTCCAGCCTTCTCCCCCATATTTTGGTCATGGTTCAGCAGCTGTGGCATCGTTCAGCTTTCTTTTCCCCTCCCCTGTCTCAGTTCCAGGAGGTCCTCCTTGGCTTTGGGCCCCTCCTTGTGGGTGATGAAGGCAATGTAGGGAGAGGCAGCAGCTTCCCTGACTCACCCCTGCTTTCTCCATTCATACTGATCCAGTAACGCATAGCCTGTGCAGTACAGGGCTGCCCAGGTCAGTCTCTGCCACCTTAGGAACTCATTTTTGTTCCCTGCGGCAGCTTGGCCATTTGCAAAATCAGAAATTGTAAAAGTACAAACAGGAGACAATATGCCATATTTTATGGATTTTAAGATGCCCCTCCCCTCCCATTTTCTTTCACATCTCCAATGTCAGGAATTGTCTTATAGTTGGGGCTGAGCAGGTGGAAGTCCCTATAAAGTTACCACAGCTTGACCCTGTGCCATGTGGTTACTGCTCCTAGGGCACAACTGATCATCTACATCCCTTGGCATGCCAAGCCACAGGCCTTTTGAGGACCATTTAAAGAAAGAAAATAAACTGGTTATTATATGAAAATCTCAGATAAGGAAAAAAAAAAGAAAAAAAGAAAAAGAGAAACCCCACCAGCACGAAACCAAGCAGAATGGAGGGGTGGCAATTTGGATGACCTCAGAATACTTTTATAAGAAATGCAGCATGCAAAACAATCTTGAGAAAGGAGAACAAAGCTGGAGGTATCAGTTTCTTGGATTTCAAGATATACTACAAAGTTATAGTAATCAAAACAGTAGGGTACTGGGAGAAAATATATGCATAAATCAATGGAAACAGGATAGAGAGACCAGAAATAAATCCACAATTATATGGTCAATTAATTTTTGACAAAGAAGGCAAGTATATGTAACAGAAGAAAGTCTCCTCAAAAACAGTGTTGGGAAAACTGGAGAGCCATATGCAAAAGAATAAAACTAGACCACATTCTTTTACCATCCACGTAAATAAACTCAAAATGGATCAAAGATCTAAATGTGAAGTGTGAGGTGTGCCTGTCTTGCTCAGCCTGTACAGGATGTGACTCTTATTCTTGAGGCTGTGAGTTTAGGTCCTACAATCAGTGTAAAGCTTACTTAAAAAAAAAAAATTAAATGAATAAATGAGAGACCTGAAACCATAAAACTCCTAAAAGACAATAAGCAGTAATCACTTGGAGATTGGTTTAGCAACATTATTTGTGGGTATGTCTGCTTAGGCAAGGGTAACAAGAACAAAAATAAATTATTAAGACTACAACAAAATAAAAAGCTTTTGCACAGTAAGGGAAACCCACAACAAAACCAAAAGGGAACCTACAGAATGGGAGAAGATAGTGGTGAATGATAAATATAATAAAGGATTAATAACCAAAATATGTAAAGAACACACACACACACACAAAACCCCCCAAAAACCCAAACCCCAACATATAATCCAATTGAAAAATGGGCAGAGGACTTAATAGAGATTTTTCCAAAAAATACATACAGACATCCAATAGACATGAAAAGATGCTCAATATCACTCATCATCAGGAAAATAAAATCAAAACCACAGGGAGATCTATCACCTTATACTTGTCAGAATGGCTAGTATTAAAAAGACAAGAAAGAACAAGTGTTGGCCAGGATGTGGAGAAAAAGGAGCCTCTGTACATTTTTAGTGGGAATGTAAATTGGTGCAACAACTGTGGAAAACAGTATGGAGGTTCCTCAAAAAATTAAAAATAGATTTACCATATGCTTTAGTAATTCTAGTACTTGATATTTACCCAAAGGAAATAAAAACACTTGATTCAAAAAGATATATGCCCTCCTAGGTTTTCTGCAGCACTATTTATAATAGCCAGTATATGGAAGCAGTTCAGGTGTTTATCAGTAGATGAATGGGTAAAGATATGGTGTATATAGATATATAATGGAATATTATCCAGCTATAAAAAAGAATGAGATCTTGCCATTTGTGGCAACATGGCTGGATCTAGAAGGTATTAGGTTAAGAGAAATAAGTCAGATGGAGAAAGGCAAATAACATATGATTTCACTTCCTTTTTTTTTCTTTTAAGATTTTATTTATTTATTTGAAAGAGAGAGAGATCACAAGTAGGCAGAGAGACAGGCAGAGAGGCAGGTGAAGCAGGGTCCCCACCGAGCAGAGACCCCAACTCGGTGCTCGATTCCAGGAACCTGGTATCATGTCCTGAGCCAAAGGCAGAGGCTTTAACCCACTAAGCCACCCAGGGGCCCCTGTAATTTCACTTCTATATGGAATATAAAAAAGAAACAAGTGAACAGAAAAAAAAAAAAACAGAAGTAGACTTTTAAATACAAAGAACAAACTGGTGGTTATGGAAGGGAAGGTGGATGGGGGATGGGTGAAATAGGTGAAGGGGATTAAGAGGTACAAATTTCCTGTTATAAAATAAATAAAATAATTTCCTGTTCTCATCTGGAGATGAAAAGTACAGCATTGGGAATACAGCCAATGATATTATAATATGTTTATATGGTGACGTGATGATATACTTACTGTGGTGATCACTGAGTAATGTATAGAATTGTCAAATTACTATGTTGTACACCTGAAACTAATTTAACATTGAATGTCAGCTATATGTCTAATAATAATTTTTTAAGTGCAGCATGACAGAAGCTCTGGGTGGCTCAGAGGAACATATTGTGAGAAAAATCTGGGCACTGAAATCTCTCAGTTAGAAAGTAAATAAAAGTAGTGAGATTCTTAATGTGAGGTTTGGAAAAACGTTAACCAAAAATTTTAACTTTTATTTTTATGTATGCATTAAGGCCATATGTAATAAAATCTGTCTAAATACTTACCAAAGAGCTTTTTTAATACATTTAAATTAAAATATTAATGAAAAGAAAACATTGTATCATAGTTTGAATGGTAGCATTTTTTGTTTCTTATTAAACTATACCAGGAAAGGAGGCCAAGACTCAATGAAATATGGCTATTATCCCCAATTTCACAAGAGCATGAACCTCTCTGGCTCAACAAAGCCTAAGGAATCTACTACAGAAATGGGTTGTTCTTACTACCCTGGAGCCTTTTGTGCAGACTATGAACCAAAAGCTCAATATTAATCTTAAAATTAATTATATTACAAAGTTGTATTATTTGGAAGATGTGTTTAAATGACTCAAAGTTAAAAGATCTCAGTATAATGCTGGTTCTATAATTATCCTCCCAGAAAACATTACTTGTAAAACTTAATGATGTAGAACCATAATCATAGCATCGAGTAGGAGGTTGCCAAGCAGATGGGAAAGTTTTTTGGTTGTTGTTTTCCAGTTGTTTTCTTCCCTTTCCTCCCCTCCTTTCACAAGGAGAATCAGCCACCTGTTTTTAAAGGCTGAAGTATTTTTACTGTTCTTGGTCGGAAACATTTGTTTAAACAAAGTAGCACTTGGTTGCTAAACCCTTGATTCTAAATGGACATAGCCATCTCATTTTTGTTGGGCCAGGGTTTGGATAACAATTTGATTTCCCAGTCTGTTTCTTTTGTGACCATATAATCCTCTCCCAGTGTTGCATGCTCTGTGAGCTACAAGCACTTGAGAGCTCATAAGCACAAAGACTCTAAGGTTTCTTTGGGATTAGCACCATACAAATGCAGATTTGGCACAATGGAAGACTGATTCCATCCTTGTAACTGTTACTGCTCTACTTCCTGCTTCCTCTGGGTAGCAAAGCAAGCCACTGTTTTAAAAATACACACTCACTTTAGCTGCTGACTTTTTCATTGGCTGCCTGGAGAAGAGAAGGAGTTCTTGCCTATGTATTTCAGTGTTTTGATCCCTTTCAATTATTTTTTAAAATATATATCATTAAATTTTACAGGAGTATTACAGAATTCCTAATTGCAGAATTTGAACTTGAGCTACGCAATCTTACTTTTCGTCTTCAATCTATGTGTCATTGACCTTTTTAAGTCTGATTACCTGTATGAACTCTCTTCAGAATCTTTCCCTGGTTAACACAGTATAGAGAAGTGCTGGAAACCAGTTCTTTTCTGTGACACAATTCTTCCAACGGAGTTGAAATGCTTTGCAAACAATTTCACGTATATCAGCCAATTCATATACAAAGCAATGTCATGTGAATCCTTTCCTTTTTATATATCATCTTTCAGTGATGATCAGGAATTCATGCTGGTACAGAGACTCTGGTTTGGGAGGAGGAAACAGGGGCTTGTGAGGGGAGGGCGAGAGCAGAAGCTGCTCACCTGCTGTTAGAACTGACCTTAGCTGGTGGTACCAACATCTTCACCCTTTATGCATCTGCATCCTTTATGCATGAAATAGCAATATGCCTTTCCCTTTCGTGTAATCCTTATTTAGTTAATACCCAGTAGGATTTGCAAGCCCTTCACATCTCTGTGGATTTATTTTATTTCAGAGTGCAAGTGACTTCATGGCCCAATTACCATCATTGTGACTTATTGCATTATTGTGGGAGGGAGAGAGGAGCAAGAAACGCCTGATCATGTGTATCGTCATCAATGGAATGAGTGCCACGCACTCCTGGCCAAGGCAGAGGGATGATGAAACCTTTCTGATCTATTGTTTATCAGAACACTGAAGCCTGGGTGATTGTGCCGTATTTTAACAGACAAGTGTGTCAAATGTATGGGTGAAGATGTTGCAGTGGTGGTGTTAGAGTAATTAATATTTGGAAGGTAATGAATACTTTGAGTTTAAAGATGTCAAAGGTCAAAGACAGGAGGAATGACTAAGATCAGATGTTGACCCCCTCAAATACAGGGGTATTGAAGCGAGACTGAGTCACCACCTGACCCCAGGAATGAACCAGCGAGGCGGGCTCCTTATTAGAGCAAGGCTCCCAGAAGCCAGATAGCCCTTGTGCTTGCAAGAGCTCAAGGCACAGCCGGCTGTGGAGCACCGAAGCAGCAGCAGCCACAGCAGCAACGGGAATCGTGACCCTCGGGCCTGGCGCCTACCTGGAATTTCCGCAGCGCCTGGTTCAGAACCACCGGGGCCCACAGCTCCCCGCCACCGCTGGCGCCGACTGCGGAAGGGGACCGAGAGCGCGGGCTTCACGCTCCGTGAGCCGGCTAGGGCGGCGGGAAGACCGGCTGCGTCCCCCCCAACCCCCGACACCCACTCGGTTCCTCCCTTCATCCTGCAGGGCCGCGTGGGGCCTGCGGTTTGCCGTCCCGGGCCACACGTCCCGCGGGCGAGGAAGCCACCGGCCGCCCTCCCCCCTGCCGCCTCCGCCGCCGCAGCTGCTCTCCTCGCCCTGCTCGGCGGAGGGATGTGGGGCGTGCCCGGCGCGGCCCCGCCCCGGCCTGCTCCCCATTGGCCCGCGGGCCGGAGGTGCGAGGAGGCGGGGCCCGGGAAGGTCGGCCAGGGAGCGCGGGGTGCAGCCGGAGGGCGCGCGGGGACGCAGCGGGCGCCGAGGAGACGCAGCGGCGGCAGTAGCGGCGGCGCCTGGGCCCGGCCGCAGCCCCTGCCTCCCGCCCTCGCGCCCTGCGTCCCTCCGCGGCCTGCAGCCTGGGGCGCCCGATCTCCGAGGGTGCTTCCTCGGGCGCTGGGCCCGAGGCGGCCAAGACGGCGGGCCGGCCGGGCGCGGGACGGCGGGCGCTGTGCTGCGGGCTGCGCTGGTGGGGGGCGGCGGGCCGCGACGCGGGCCCAGTGCCCAGCGCGTGCGGCCGGGAGGCGCTCTGGGGGGCGGGCGCGCGGGCGGCGCCCGGGGCCAGGGCCCAGGTCGGCGGGAGCGCGCGGAGGAGGGCGCCGGCGCTGCTCGAGGCGGCCCGCGCGGGCTACGAGAGCCTGCACATCTGGGACGACGTGTTCGGCGAGTCCGGCCCGGACAGCGGCGGGAACCCCTTCTACAGAACGTCCGCCGCCTTGCGCTCCTCCTCGGCCCCCTCCTCGGACGCCGAACACGAGCGCCCCGGCCCCCCGCTGCCTCCTGACGCCCCCAAAGCGCAGGAGTCCGACGAGGAAGAGGCCAGCGCGGGTTGGAGTGCCACGCTGCAGGACCGCCCGCCCCCGCGCTTCGTGGACACTGGCGGTAAGGCGCGGCCCGCGGGGGCGGGGGTGGCCTGGGGTGGCGTGAGCGCGGGGCTGGGAGAACTCCAGACGCTCCGCGGGCCGGCTGCTTGAGGGCGGCTTTTCGGTGAGCACACAGATGGGGCCCTGGCAGCGGGGATTTGAAGTGGGAGAATCAATCTGGTTGCGTGGTGGTGGTTGGTGGGGGCCGCTCTGACTTCCCCACGGATGGAGAGGATGAGGCGGAGGCCCAGGTGGCACACTGCCACTGGCAAGGACCCAAGGGGGGGCCTTCCCTCCCTTGCTGGGAGTGTCCAACCCAGTCACACCTGTGGGGTTGCTCGTTAGGGGTGCGTTTGAGTTAGGTTCCTAAAGCCCCATGCAGCTTGTGTGTGTGTGTTTGTGTGTGTGTGTGTGTGTGTGTGTGTGTGTGTCTGTGTGTGTTTGTTGCGGGTGGGGGTTACGTAAATCGTTTTGTGTGGATGGCCCCAGAGCAGCGTTACCCAGGTGCCAGGGGTGGGACAGCCAGCCTTTGGAGGGAGGCCTAGTGTGAGCCGGGATGTCTTCACTGGCTCGTGTTTTCTCCAGTGAATCTTACCAACATTGTCCATGCCTTTCACGATCACTTGCTGAGAGCAGAGAAGAGTGAGAGGACCAGTTATCAGCGTTAAGCTGTCTGCTCTCGCTCCAGAAGGCACTTGTATGTTCTGCTTACCGACAAGGTCATGGTCAAGCCCCTGATAACTGGAGGTCGCAGGCCTGCTGGCGGTTGTGGCTGCTTGAAATCCTCTTTTACTGCCTACTTTTTGGGAAGGTAATTCTGACATGTCTCTGCTTAGCCTGCAGAAGCTCTGCGGCCTCTGCCCTCTGGGAGAGGTGGAGACCAGCCAGCAGTCCCACCTGTCCCCTGATGCTTTCTGTTCCTTGCTCAACAGCCTACTGTGGCAGGCCCTTGTTTCTGCACACCATTTTCTTGTGTTGAAGACTGTGCAACCAGTGTTGTGGAGGACCAGGGAGTGGCCATACTGGACCCAATGCCACTCTCCCTGTGGCTCTCCATGATTGTTGTTCAACCATAGGAGGGCAGGCCAAAGGGAACCCTGGCTGGTGCCTGGGCTTGGATCTGGACCTTGTGCCACAGCCTGCTGGTAGGCTGATTGGGTTGGCTGGACTCTCTCAGCAGGGAGTGGTCTGCAGACCTCCCACGGACAGGCTGCAGTGTGGACACCCTGAGCTACAGCTGGGCTCTAGGGTCCGAGTCAACTGTGCTGTGTTTTGGAATGGGTGAATTTAACATATTCTCATTTAGGCTTCAGTTCAGAGTTTGGGAATTTTGAAAGTCACATAACCCTGCATAATCCTTTTAAAGCCCATACATTTCCCAGAATGTCATAAGGGTTTCTGGCCCCAGATGGTTGTTTTCCATTCAATTAGCTCTTTAAGAATTGTACGTACCCAGAGCTCTGGTTTGGCAGACTTGATGCTGTGAGTGCTGTGATCCAGTTTTTGATCTTGGAACATGAGAGACATGTCCTCTTGTTTCCCTCCCTCTCTGGGGAAAATAGGGGAATCATGTTAGCTTAAGCCTGGTTATGAATAAGAGCCATGAGTGTTGGTCTGAGAAGGATGAGCGCACCTAAATACATTTTCAAGCAATATTATGTTTCTCAGTAACCTATACTTGGGAGAAATTCTGCATCAGAGCAATTTAGTCTAGCCACTGCGACACTTAAATGGTCATGAAGTTCAGGATCATTTGTCACTTAGCATCAGGTTCAAATTCTGCTTCCTTTGGATGTGCACTGAGCTCACACCTGGACCCGAGAATCACAGGCAGGCAGGTGCTTTAACCAAAGACATTTAGTGGTTATTGGATGGTATTTATACCCAATTTTGTTTTCCGGTTTTTTGTGGAAGCTTGCTTTTAAAATCCAGCCCTAATGAAGAATTTCCTTTTCTTCTTGAAACAGTCTTTCCCTGTGGGAAATTCGGGGTGGTGGTGGAAGGGTGATGTGGATGGTTTATTAAGCATGAGTTCAGATGGCCTGGAACAATGGGATATGATTTATTGGGCCTGGAAATAGATGCCGGGCAGAGAAAACCCTTGTGCCCCGCGGTGGGCGGGGGGGGGGGAGATGGACGGGTTTGGTAAGAGTGAGAGCTGCACCCTGGCCAGTCTGAGAGCAGAGAAGCTCAGGCTCTGAGGTTTATTAATGTGTCAAATATAACCTCACTTTAGGAAGGCAGATTGGGCCTGTCTTCCATCTTTGTTCCCTGGTTCACTGACAGACGTCAGCGGGCCGGTGGGGTAGGAAACTGTGGCAAACAGAACAGTGGCATTTGGATCTGTGATCAACCCTCGAATAGGAAAATCCGTAGCAGAAATGGCTGTTGCTGCTAGAAGCAGATGAGGAAAGCAAAGGACTTAGGGAACAGGTTTCATGCCTGCCTTCTGCTGCAAAAGCATGTGTGTGTGTGTGTGTGTGTGTGTGTGTGTGTGTGTAGGTAAGTGAATGTGTATGTGTGCATAGGTGTCTTACACATAAATATGTATTGCTTGTGCTGGCTTGGGCTGGTTGGGGATTTTGGTTTTGGTTTTAAATTAGAGATCACAGGTGCTGTCTAGGAGTCTTGCTGATGCCCTAGAGTCCCTGCGCCAGAGAGAGGCATCGGCACTGGGCACCCCTGAGCTTGGATCTGCATTTGGAGTGCAGTAGGGAGGCACCTGGTGCCCAGCCGAGGGGAGGAGGGCATGGAGGCAGAGGTGTTTCTGTGGTTCAGGTTGAGACTAGTCCACGAACAGCTCTTCTAGTCTTCCAGTCTTCCCAGATTCTTCCTTCTGTTCTGTCCACGCATTTAGCTTCCTGGATCAGGCGCTCCAGAAGTGCAGCCAGCAGATAGGAGTGGAGGTACCCTCTCCCTCTCCCCCTTCCCTCTCCTCCCTGGCTTCTGGTTGTGCCTGGAGATATGGGCCCCCTTGAGGTGATTTAAATACAAAGACCATGCTTACCCTGCTGCCTCTTAAACCCTGTCTGAAGGGAGGGTCAGCCTGGAAGCTGAAGATGCATGCTGGGACCCCAGGGTCCAGAACCTTCTCCTGATCAGACTTACAGCTCTCCCTCTAAAATAACCCCTTCAAGCTGTCAGCCTCACCTGCCCACTGTGTAAATAACTGACACCGCAGGCGAGCTCACTCCTTGGAAGCAGCATGAAATTCAGGACGCGCTGGTTTCCAGGCTTCTGCCCTTCTCATTTCCCATTCCGAGCAGTCTTGTGACTCCTTCCCTCTGAGGAGGCAAAGGAACAGGCAGATTCCCAGATGCTCAGGGGCCCCTCTGTGTTTGGCTTTGTCGGTGGTTCCTTTGCCGTGGCTGGCTGCATTCTGAGCTGTTTGCTTTTTCTCTTAGAGGCTGGACATCCTAAGAGTTTTTTTTTTTTCTGTGTACCGTGTCAGCAACCCTCGGTAATCATTCAGCAGGGAGCTGTGACCTTGAGAAGCTGAAGACGACCCTAGGGCTTTGGAAATTAACATGGTTAAATGTTTTATCTTAGGGTTTGTTGCTGGTTTACTCGGCTTAAAGTCTTTTTTGACTGAGAAGTAAGAGGAGAAACATCTTAAAGCTAGAGTTAAATGTATATGCTCGTAATGGGTTTGTGAGCTGAGGTACCTGGGCCCTCGTCATTGGTGTCCACGGTGAGCCCCTGCTCCAAGCTTTAGCTCTGTATGGCATTCGGTGGCTCTGGGAGGAGCTGGTCGTCTGGGCAAGCGACAGGGTACGCCTTATGCAGTGCTCCCTAATAGTCAGCCACATGCCCCTACCACACAGAATTCAGAGAAGGGAGCTTCCTGGAGGGAGGTGGTGTTCAGGCTGTGGGCATGACGGTGACCACAACCAGCAGGCCCCAGTCATAGTGTTCCGTTTCATAATCACGCCAAACCTTTGCGAGTACTCCGAGAGAGCCACGATCACCTCCACTTCACAGAGAAACATGGTTTCATCTGAGGTGATGAGATTACCTGGGGAAGTGGTAGCCTTCTCTCGAGGGAGACTTGATTAATCAGGGAAGGTCGTGCCTTTTTAGTTTTTTTTTTTTTTTTTCTTTACAGCATCTGAAAACTTTTTCTGTCAGAAATACTTTTGTATTTTTACAGGGAATTGCTTGTAACTTTTTCTCAGGGCGTACGCAGTTCAGTGATGTCTAATGCATGTATGGATTTGGATTTGTGTAACCAATCTGCACAGTCGGATAAGAGACAGGAAATCTGGAATGTTATCTCTATTTAATCTGTCTCAGCCACTGTGATGAGCATGGATAGAGCACTTCTGCAAGCAGCAGGGCTCTGAATCCATGGGGAATCTGGGGGTTGTGTGGGGTCTGGTACCCAGTTTTATTTTATTTTTTTAAAGTTTTTATTTATTTGACAGATAGAGATCACAAGTAGGCAGAGAGGCAGGCGGAGAGAGGGACAAGGAAGCAGACTCCCTGCTGAGCAGAGAGCCCGATGCGGGGCTCGATCCCAGGACCCTGAGATCATGACCTGAGTTGAAGGCAGAGGCTTTAACCCAATGAACCACCCAGGCGCCCCTGGTACTCAGTTTTAGAGTTGAAAACTCACCTTTATTTTTAAGAAGTGTGATTGTGTATTTTTTCTTATTAATAAGTAATATATGTACATTTTAGGGAAAAAATGATGAAATTTTAAGAAATCCCATAACCCCTCATGACCTTAGCTAATCATAGTTAATCATATTGAGTATATTCTTCATATATCTTAGGTGTCAGCTTGTTGGGTGACCTGCTCTTTAATTGTAATTAATATATTGTAGTCGTTTTCCATTTACATTTTTAAATGTCGATTTTAATGAGTCCACGGTATCACACAGTTTCCTCTGGGTCAGTGTTGTTGCTGCCTCCCTCTTGTATTTGTTCTGCTGTGATAAATATTCTTGAAACCTAAGTCTGTGTGCACATCTGTAGCACAATCCTTAGCAGAATTGAATCAAGGACCCACTGTAAGGTTTTTGGTGTCTGTAGTGAAATAGGTCTCCAGAAACATATCTACAGTGCTCCTGCCGGCTGTGCACTGAAATCCTTAGAAAGTCATGCTCGGAGGACCTGCTCCAGTGTGTGATTCCTGCCCACTGGGGCTCTTAGAGGACTGTTGCCTTTGGTAAAGCTTGCTGAGGTGTAATACACACACACAGCACGTGAGTCCTAGCATGCGGCACGCTGTGTGTAACTACTACCCAGATGAGGATCAGGAACGTTCTGAGCACACCAGAGGTTCCCTCCTACTCCTTCCCAGTCAGTCACTCCCTGCCCCCTGCTTCTCTTCCATCACCAGCGATCAAGTTTGCCTGTTACCTTGCTCTGGTGGTTCGGTTCCTCAGGACATCTGTGGATTCCTTCTTGTTGTCGCGTATGTGGCATCTTAAATTTCGTGATCGTCTGTTGTCTTCCATCACGTAGGTACTGTAGTCGGTTATCCGTTCTCCTGTTAATGGTCTTTTACATGGTATCCAGTTTGGGGCTTCTGAGGATAAGCTGCTTCAGACATTCTTGTGGTTTTGATGGACAGATACATTTCCCTTGAGCATGTAAACCTAGGAAAAGGTTTTCCAGGTCCTAGATTACATGCGGGTCTCCCCTGTCGACCTCGTGGACTGGGTGATGTTTTGCTGAGGCCTGTCTTGTGCATGGCCAGATGTTGGCCACCTCCATTTGGCCTCTCCCCACCAAATGCCCAGTGGCGCCCTTTCCTCCAATTACATCAACCAAACGTTTCTCCAGGCATTGCCATATGTCCCCTGGGGAGCCAAATCACCTGCAGCTGAGAATAACTGCTTAATTTTTTTTAAATTTATTTTAAATTTATTTTTTGAAAAGATTTTATGTATTTATTTGAGAGGGAGGGGAGAAGCAGAGGGAGAGGGAGAAGCCAACTCCCTGTTGAGTAGGGATCCCGGTGCAGGCCTGGATCCCAGGACCTTAGGATCATGACCTGAGCCGAAGGCAGATGCTTCACCGACTGAACCCCCTGGTGCTCTGAGAACCCCTGCTTCAGTACATGCTGCCACACTGTGTTCCAGTTCATCCAGCTGCCAGCGATGTGCGGGACATGCCATGTGTTAATTCAGCAACATACTGAACCCTGCTGGGATAAAATGATGAGTGAGACCTGTCTCCTGGGGTCCAGCAGGAGAGACAAAGTAAAGACAAGGAGAAAGAGCCTCTGGGAAGCAGTGGGATCAACGTTAACAGGGATTTATATGGAATTCTGGGGAGGGTCACCTGGTCCAGCGGGGTTGGGGAGGAGGTGGCCCCTGTGATGGAGGTGGCCCCCTGAGCTATTCTGGAAGCAGAGATAATGATTAC
The DNA here is from genome assembly GCF_011764305.1 of Mustela putorius furo. Lineage (NCBI taxonomy): Eukaryota > Metazoa > Chordata > Mammalia > Carnivora > Mustelidae > Mustela > Mustela putorius. The sequence goes on along the minus strand of NW_025421786.1, from coordinate 16,285 downwards.
TCAGGTGAAGAGGAAGGAACAGGGCATCTCCAACTCGGGCAAAGGCCAGGAGGAGAGAGAAGGTATGCCACCCTGCCCAGGGGCGGACCCACCCTTTTCCTACCCTGAGCATCCCGACCCGAGGCCTTATATACGAAAATGTCCTGAAACGCCACATGATGTCCTTGTTACCACAGCACAAGTAACTGTAGCTGGCATCCAAGGTCCCATGTTCAGGTGCAGATACAGATGTTTCCGGCGTTTCCTGGTGCCCACAGGGAGGGGAATGTGGTCAGCTCGGTGAGATCTATGAACTTAGGATGGAATCTCTGGAGAAGCCCTGAGCTCTGCCCTCAAAAGAAGGAAGAGGGAAAGGGAAAAACTCAACTTCTGTTGGCGGAAAGAGGCACGGTGTTGTCTCGGGGTGGGAGGGATGTCGTACTAAAAGGATAACAGGCTCTGAAAACACCCTGTAATGTGACGATGATGTTCTGCCCTGACTGGCACGTGGTGCAGAGAGCCCCTCTCCCCTTTTTGAGTTTCAGAAAAAAACTTATTACAAAAGTAGGAACCCCGGGCAATAGTTAGCTGTGTGTTTAATAAGCCACTTTACTAAAAAGTTTAGAACTGCAAATCTTGACACTCTCACTGCGACAGACTCACTCCTTGGCCAGGATATTGGAAACTTCATCTGCTTCCATTTCCCGCTTCTAGGCTCGTGGACACCCCCACCCCATCCCCATTTCTTCTGTGGAAGAGGAGCGATCTTTTACAAATATAGGCTAATTTGATGATTCCCCGCTTAAACCTTCATGTAGCTTCCGGCTGAAACCAAAGGGAATTCCAGAGTCCTTCGCAAGGCCTCCAATGCCGACAGCTGCTCCGCAGCCTTCCTTTCCAGTGTCCCCTTAGTCCCCTGTCCTGCCGTCTGCACATAATGTATTCATTCCCGCCTTCATGCCTATGGGGCCCATACCTGGAATGTTCTTCATGGCAGGCTCTGCTTGTTAGTTTGGTCTTGATTCAGATGTCACTGCCTTACCCCATCCCTCTTTGCTGCCACATTTGCTAATATGTTTCCCTTGTGGGATGAGATGCTGGATGTCTTGGTCACAGTTAGGACACGGTGAGTCCTCTGTGTTTGTTGAATAAAGGAACTAACAGAAGACCAGATGAACACACAGCTAGGTTGTTAAAAATGAGGATGGAATCAGCACCAATGGAGAAATGTCTAAACGTTTTCTACATCCCAAATAGTGGAAGAGAGGTTGGACCACTCTTGAGGGAACGGATTCCCTACTAGGAAGGCAGCGAAGCAAGTCTGGGATGTATTTTACAGGTTTTCTGTCCTGCATAGAAAACTGAACTTGGCCTCGGAGGAACTCTACAACCTTGGGCTTCTGCGGCCTGCCCACTTCCTAAGAGCTAGAGACCCCCAGACAGGAGCCTATTAGAAATCTGAGGGGAAGCCAGCCTCAGATTTTTATCTGTTTAACAAGTGCTTGTGTGTCCTGTACTATGTGCATATAGTGTTCTAAGAACTTCGTTGTTTTTTTTTTAAGATTTTATTTATATGTTTGAGAGAGAGAGAGAGAGGGCAGGAAGTGAAGAGGGAGGGAGAGGGACATGCAGACTCCTCGCTGAGCAAGGAGCCTGACACGGCCCTATCCCAGGACCCTGAGATCGTGACCTGAGCTGAAGTCAGATGCTTACCCACTGAGCCACCCAGGTGCCTCTAAACACTTTGTAACGTGTGTGCTCCTCATAACAATCTTGTGAGGTATTATTATCCTCATTTTTAGTATAAGGAAACTGAGTCACTGATCGGTCAAGTGATCTCGGGTGAAAGAGTTCCTTTGACTAGGGCTCGAAGAAACCTCATCGTTACGGCGTGAATGTGGAACACAGTATATCTGGTCAGATCTGCTAATTAATGGTATTTCCCTTGTGAGGGGCCCTTGAAGGCCAGTGTCATTCTCCAGATCTGTCTGACCTGCTGCCTCTCTTCCTGGTGGCGGCACCTCGTTACTCAGCACCCTTTGTAGTGAGACGGGGCCGCTGCCTGGATTCAGCGCGGTGGAAAATGAGCCCAAGGGTGGGCTCCACTCTCAGGCCTGGCCGCGGGAGGCCCCTGGGAGCCACACGTCAGGGATGTTGGGGGCCGGCAGGCAAAAGGACCTCGTATCAAAATCACCATTTGGAGAAAAGCTGCTCCCGCATCAGCCACAGCTCTCAGGGATTAAAGGCTTGTCGGCCAGAAATGAACTTCTTCCCCAGTTGGTTCTTGGTACGTTTGGTGGGGGGTGTTAGAGGAGCCGGGTTTGCAGACACAGACGCTGAAGAAAAGCGGATTCCTCGGGGGAAGTGGATTCAGAGCAGTCGGGCCCACGCGGCATTGCTGCGTGGGGACTCCTGAGGGGCTACGAGGGAAGACAGCCCAGAGGATAAAAATCGATTCCCTGCCTCCTTGCTGCGACATTCCCACGGTGACTTTGGGAGCGGCCAGGGAAGGGTGCCGGGAAGCCACGTGCATCCTGCGCTCTGGAGATGGGTGCTGAACCGCACGTCCGTGGTTTGAGGCTGTAGACAGTTTGGAAGGGGCTAGGGGGTCAGTTTATGGCTGGAGAGGACCTGGGGCAGGAGGCCTGGGCTGTGCGTGGGCTCCCCCTGTGACTTTGCACCAAGGGGCTCCTTCCCAGGGTTCTGAGGGACAGGAAAGATGTGCGGGGAAGCCCAGAGCTGCTGGCTCATTCTGGGGAGCTTTATCTTTCTTCCTTTAAACACATGATGGCTTTTGTGCTACTTAGGAGATTTTCAGACCTTTGCAGCAACCAGGAACCTTAAAGAGGGCAAACCCAGGGTACCTATATGAGGCAGGGGAAAGCAGGCGCTGTCTTTGAAGTTGGGAGTGGGAGGGCCCCAGAGCCCCCCACCACACCCCAGGGTGCTTCCACACCCCATCCCGCACAGTTCCTCATACTCTAATGTGAAGGACCTTTGGCTGGGACCTGGGTCAGGAGGGGAGAGAGGCCTCTGAGAGGCACCCAGTCCTTTTCTGAGATGGTAAAGAGGACACTGATAAGTCAATGAGATTCTGGTGTTTCAAAGCCACCCAAAAGTGTCTATGGCAAAGTGATTAAAAATTGAATTATTTTGGGGCTTCCTGGGTGCCTCAGTTGGTTAAGCATCTGCCTTCAGTTCAGGTCATGCTCTCAGGGTCCTGGGATCGAGCCCCAAATCGGGCTTCCTGCTCAGTGGGAGAGTCTGCTTGTCCCTCTGCTTATGTGCTCTGTCTCAACAAATCACAATTTTTTTTAATTTTAAAGCTTTTTATTTTATTATTTTGGATGGAACTGGAATGGGAGGACACCTGTTTCCTTCTTTAGGAAACTGTTACAAAAAGAAGATCATGGATTGGGAGAGAGGATGATTTTCTAGGAAGAAAAAATTAAATAAGTGTAATTGTCTAAAAGTGGTGACAGTCTTGCTTGTAGATGTTCCTCCTGCATTTTGGGAAGTTGGAGAATCTGTAATACTTTCAATTAAAGTTTTTCTAAGAATCCCCAGCTGACTTTGGGGGTGGGGGGCATTGTCCTTTGTGAAGATTTTGAGCTTCTGTGAGTGAGCAGACCTCCACTCCTTCCTGATTTGTCTGTAATGAAACTTGCTTTCCTCAGGTCCCAGCATTCGAGGCAGATAAATATGTTCCCTTTCGTTGGCTCTTACTCATACTTCAGCAAGATTTCCCATGTGCTTTCCTTGGCTGGCTGGGAAACTGGACCACAATTTATGGCATCTTAGGGGACAGGCACGTAGAATTCCAGTGGGATCCCGGAACAGAACCTAATTGGAGATTAGAGACCATTGCGGTGCGAAGCTTTTCTTTGAGATCGAAAGAGGTGAATGTTGTGCAAATATTAGCAAGTGTAAGTTCACACTGTCTATTGAAAATTTATAGACTCATTATGGTCAAGAAGGCTGGAAGATAAGTAGATTTTGGGAAAGATGCAGGTAAATTCAGGGAGGTGGCAAATTACCCCAGGGAAAGTAGAATGGCTAAAGAGTATGGCCCAAACTTTTTTTTTTAAATTTTATTTATTTGCCTGAGATAGAGAGAGAGAGTACACACAAGCAGGCAGAGAGGCAGGCAGAGGCAGCGAGAGAAGCAGGCTCCTTGCTGAGCAAGGAGCCCGATGTGGGACTTGATTCCAGGACCTTGGAATCATGACCCGAGCCGAAGGCAGCAGCTTAACCAACTGAGCCACCAGGCATCCCTGGCCCAAACTTTTTTTTTTTTTTTAAGATTTTATTTATTTATTTGACAGAGAGAAATCACAAGTAGATGGAGAGGCAGGCAGAGAGAGAGAGGGAGGGAAGCAGGCTCCCTGCCGAGCAGAGGACCCGATCCCAGGACCCTGAGATCATGACCTGAGCCGAAGGCAGCGGCTTAACCCACTGAGCCACCCAGGTGCCCCCTGGCCCAAACTTTTTAAAAAGATTTTACTCACTTATTTGACACACAGAGAGCCAGAAAGCACAAGTGGGGGGAATGGCAGAGGGAGAAGGAGAAGCAGGCTCCCCGCTGAGCAGGGAGGCAAATGTGTGGGACTCGATCCCAGGACCCTGGGATCATGACCTGAGATGAAGAAAGACACTTAACCGACTGAGCCACCCAGGCGCCCCCTGGCTCCAACTTCCAAAGATGGTGTATGAGCTACCTTTGGTGGGAAGGAATGAAGATCAGCAACTGTCCTTGATTCTGCTTCTCAGGAAGGCATTGTGATGTGGTGCCCAGGACTTTGGAGACAGACACACGCTTGGTGCCCTCCGGCTCTGCCGCAAAAGCAACACCTTCCAGAGGGCAGCTGCAGGCACCGGGTGGCGTCACACAGGGTCAGACCCGGGAGGCACTCAGCCATGTCCCATTCCACCATCCTTCTGGGGTTAAAAAAATTACCTATATATAAAAAAAGAAGAACCAGAATAGTGGGAATGAATGAAAAATAAAAGTTTTCCTATGAAGTAGTGGTAGTTCTCTTGTAGTACTTTTTCTCTCTCTCTCTCTTTTTTTTTTCTTTCTTGGTTTGTTTTCTGGGGGAGGGGCCTGCCATGTGGGTTTTCAGTCACTGATGTTCCCTGACAATGATGTTCCCTGACAATGATGTTCCCACCTCAAGGGGGTGGGCTCTGAGGAAACTTTTTTTTTTTTTTCAGGCTTTTGTTCTCTGGCGTTTTTTTGTTTGTTCACTTTTTTTTCTCACTTTGACCGCTTTTGATGGTTTTTGTAGTTTTAGAGGAAAACAAACCGCACCCTGATCTCCCTCTCAGAGAGAAGCCTCAGTCTGGCTGCAGAGCCCAAATAAGTTCCCCCTTGGCCGCTGGCAGAGCAGGTTCCAAGTCGCTGTCCCTGGGGATGGAGGATCTTTTGCTTGTACCGAAAAGCACGGCAGCAGCAGCTTTGGGCACCTCCAGACCGCTAGAGAGGTTCCAAGCAGCAATCTCACACTGAGATTTTCCCGCTGGCCCGGGCTGGGAGTGCCTGGTCTTTCTGGGTCTAAGAGCGCCCACCTTGCAGGCACCAATTTCAGGGAAGGCAGAGGTTCGCGCGCGGGTCTCAGGCTCTGAGAACGGGGCACAGGTCCGAGAGCACCAGGCTGGGCCTTCGCGCACCTCTCTGGGGCGAGAGTTTGGTGCAGGCTCTGAAACAAGGGCGTGTATCAAAGGGCACCGGCGGGGCCTTTATACCTCTCTCAGGGGAGTATCTCAGGCTCTATAGCAGGACTCTCGCATTCTGCCGCCTGGTGTGGCTCCCATCCCCTCACAGGAAACGGACCCCATGCATTCTCGGGTGTGCTGGCAGCTTAGGGACCAAGAGCTGGTTTCTCTGCCACACTCTCTGCCTCAGCGCCACGGGTGGCTGTCCTGGGACCGGGGACAGCCAAGAGTGCTCCAAGCCTGTGTGGACCCTAGGCCTGGGGATCCCAGCCCTGAATTCTTTCCTCTGCCCTTGATGACCCCAGAATAGATCAATTCAGCAACTGTCAATCCATGCCAGGCCAGAGAACAAACACAGCAGTACACAAGATCAACTCGCCTTGGTCCCAGGAGCCTGGATTCCCCAAGGAGGGCTTCACCTGGTCTCTGAAGGGGATTCTGAGTGTTCCAAGATGGCCATGGGTGGAGCCCACCAGGTAGAGAGACCCCTGGAGAGTGTCCACTGGCGCTGAGCAGACAGAAGATCCCCTCAGGCCTTCCCTCACGGCTCCACCGCCTTCTGCGGGCCCAGCGAACTCACTGCTCCTGAGAGGAGCTGGCTCTGCCCGCGCAGCCTGGGCCCCACTGGGCCCCCTCCACTTCAACTGCCTTTTACCCAGGAGCCCCAGGATACCATTCCTTTCTGGCCCATGGACCCCTTCCCCCCACCCCCACCCCCACACCTCTACTTTGGGCCTGCGACCACCCTGGGATCACTTCCATCTCTGGCCCCCTACCCCACAGGCCCTTGTCCACCTCCAGGCCTGACCCCTGGACCCTCTCACCTCTGGAGTCACTGAAACCCTTCCACTTGGGGGGCCACTGGCATCTGCGATCCCAGACTCCTGGGACTCCCCTCCACCTTGGAGCTCCCTACCCTGTTTCCTCTAGGAACTGCTGTGCCTAGAGCACCGAAACCCCACATTCTCAAGCCAGCTGTCTTCGGGCCAGGGACTCAGGTATCTTCAGGGACCCTCCTTTCCGGGGCACATACTCCTCTCTGTGCAGGAGAGACCAGAGAGAGCAGGCTTGGGGATCCTTCACTCCAGCTGGATGGAGGGGCAGAAGCTGGGGTGTGTGTGAGGGGGTGCTCACAGGTGGCCTCCCTGGGTAAGGAGTTTCCAGGAGGAAACTTCAGGGCGAGGCCAAGATGTGGAAGCCTCAGGAAGCACTGGCTGCACAGACTCCAGGCTCCTGGCTTGGGCATTGGGCATTTAGTGGCCAGAGCCCTACAGGACCAACCCCGTCCAAACCCACCCTACCCTGGCCTGCTTTTTTGTCTTGAATTTGCACAGCAACCTTTTCTCCAGTATGAAATTGAAAGCTTTGCTTTGGAAAGTTTTGTGTCCAGGAGGCTCCTGGGCATCCACTTACTTTATTTCCGGAGGCTAGTTGAGGAGGGTGGAGTCTTTGGGACCTTAACAGCAGGTCTCCTGATCCTTCCTGACTTCCTTTTTTTTTTTTTTTTTTTAGATTTATTTATTTGAGAGAGAGAGAGAGATAAAGAGCACACCACAGAACACATGAAGGCACAGGTGAATGGGCCAGGTGAATGGACCGGTGCCAAAACAAAGAGTCAGATGCTCAACCAGCTGCAACCACCACCCCCCGTCCACCTTTTACAGATGGGTTACATCTACACACTGTTAGGTGCTTTGCCTGGAACCGGCTAGTCTTACAGCAGTCCTAGGACACTGTCTCTTGCCCAGTGTCTCTGGTCAGTACCAACCCATGCCTCAAGGGTGGGAATGACTTCTTCCTGACTCCTTTTTTTTTTTTTAAGATTTTTTATTTTATTTTATTTATTTGACAGAGAGAGATCACAAGTAGGCAGAGAGGCAGGCGGAGAGAGAGAGAGGAGGAAGCAGGCTCCCTGCTGAGCAGAGAGCCCGATGCGGGACTCGATCCCAGGACCCTGAGATCATGACCTGAGCCGAAGGCAGCGGCTTAACCCACTGAGCCACCCAGGCGCCCTTCCTGACTCCTTCTTAACTCCCTGTCCAGCCCGGGTTGCCCACCCCCCTCCAGGCTGTTCTAGTTGTATATATTGGATCTCTGTAGATTGTGGGCACCATCAGATCCTCACCTGTCATGACCGGTGGAACAAATCAACCAGGAACATGAGGGTAAGAGGATGAAGAAAAGAACTCGAGAAGCAAAGAGATGGGGGGCAGGAGGAGCACTGAGGAGGATGTCCAACAGTGCTAAGTTTATTCAAAGCATTAAGGCCATATATATAGTGACATTACATCTGTGTTTAGTTAAGCAACTACGGTTCCTCATGACGCCAAATGGCTGATGCCAGTACAAATACAGCAAACCTGAAAGTCATTTATGGGCTGTACTAAGGCAGCAAGGACCAGCAAAGAACTTTTTAGCCCAACCGAATTGTTCTCATTTGTTTAGTAAGCGTGTGGGAAGTCACGTAGGCAAGCGCACAACACATAGCACAGACTCTTTCCCAGTGCTACTCAACTTTTCCCGTCCTAAACCTTTTGTTAGGTTATTTAGACTTTAAAGAAGGCACAAGTCAGGGTCTGGTTTGGTTCTCGTCTCAAGCCTTATTGCGGCCTCCCACACTCACCGAAATGAGACCATGGCTCAGGGTTATGGAGTGAATATACCCTTTAGGAAACATTAAAGGACGTAGCATAACTGGTCCGGGGTCACCCAGCCTGTGAGAGGCATGGGTGAGATTCAGACTACACTGGGTCCCACAGCCATTTTCAGCTCACCTTAGTGTCCAACCTGGTCCAAGAAGGTTCCTGCTCAGGACTTTGCTTTGTGCTGAGCTGGGCTTGCTTCCTGCCTGTGAAACCATTTTCACAGTGTGTCCCAGCCCACCCTCTCACATTGAGCATCAGTGCTACCTTGGCTGGCCTCTGTTGATCGTGCCGTTCCTCTCCATCCCTCTGTCACCCCTCCGGCCCACTGTCCTACTGCCCTCTGTCCAGTGGGCCAAGTTCTGAGTTTCTTGCCTGCACTTCCTCTTAACTGTGCTCTGTTGAAATCCTCTCTAACAGGGAAGACCTGCTTATCAGAGCAGCTTGATTTGGAATCCGTCTCCCCTGGAGGTCAGAGCTTCTGACCATCATGTCCCCAGCCTCAGCAGTGGGGATGCCTGCCCAGCCTATTCTAGGTGCTCGTGGAGCTCTGGGATCTTGGAGAAGATTTGCCATGAAAATAAGCATTTATACATAATACGGAAGAGAAGATCTGAGGAAAATGAGTGGGTGTCTTCTGGTAATGTTTGTGTTAGGATGGTTCTGAAATTTCTGGGCCCTGAGTTACCAAGAATCCTAGGTTGCCCAGCTGGAAGGACCTCAGATAGATCAGCTGGGCTCCTCACCTCTTTTGACAGATGGGAAGTTGAGGCCCAGAGCTTAGTGCCACAGAGCAGGAGTGAGGAGAGATGTTAGTGACAGGAAGAAATCATAGGGTAAGCACAAAGTGGCTGAGCCTGGGCTTTGTTTATGCAAATGAGTTGCTAAAACAGTGGGCCTGAGGCTGCTGACCCTATCTAGTGCCCAGCAAGAAGTAACACCAGCCCACACCTTCTGAGGTTTAATTCATGCCAGGAATGATTCTCAGTGTTTTATTTGTGGGCACCTGGGTGGCTCAGTTGTTCAGCTGAGTTTATGCTCCCAGGGTGCTGGGATCTAATCCTCACCAGGCTTCCTGCTCAGTGGGAAGCCTGCTTCTCCCTTTCACACTCCCCCTGTGTGTGTTCCCTCTCACCCTGTCTCTCTCTCTCTGTCAAATAAATAATAAAATCTTAAAACAAGAACAACAACACCAAAATGCTTTATTTGCCTTAGGAGATAGGGTCTGTTATGGCTACCATTTTAATGCATGGAAATATGGGCACAGGGGAGCTAAAGGAGTCCAAGGTCACACAGCTTGCAAGTGGAGGAGCCAAGATTTGAACCCTGGGCAGCGTGCCTCCAGAACCTGTATTATTTTTTCCCCTTGTGTATGTCATTTTTAAAAACCTTTCCCTGAATTCTAACAGAGATGTGTAAACATTGTTAAGCATGTAGTTTATTGATCATCACAAAGCTTAGGTTCTGAAGCATTGCAGCAAGCTGGGGTGGGCTTTGATGTCAGACCTAATTGGAATCCAGTTTCTGGTGCTGCATGATCTTAGGTGACTTACTCAGTCTCAGTTTCTGCAGAGTTTGGCAGCCTTGTGACGAGTAGATCGTGTGACAGTGCCTAGTGGGTTTGGTGCCTGGCGAGTGTTTAATAAATGGTTTTTTCTTCTTAATAATGAAGATTCTAAGTTGTGTTGGTTTTGTTAAGCAGTCCGAATACCTTCCTCATCGGTCAGTTGCCTGTCAGTCGCCTTGTAGGTACTTGTGATGAGTCACTTTGGTAAGTCACTATATATAGCTGAAACATTTGGGGGTAGGGGGGGACACCCCCCCTGCCCCCACTGCCCCTGCATTGAAAGTATGTAATTTAAAATGTTCTACCTCTGCCTGTTTTTTTTTTTTTAAACATAATCACTTTGGGACAGTGAAAGTTATAGGTCTTCTCCTTAGGGTTGTGACGGACCCTTTGGGGACCTGCAACAGCTTACTTCCAGTTTCTGTCTGGCATGCTGATGGGCCAGAACTTATTTTAACAACATTCCATCACATTCCAGGCACCTGGAAGGAGGAATATGTTGAACTTCTCAGAAATTATTATTTGGAACTGTTTTTATCCTGAGGAATAACCCATTTAAAAATTGAATGACCTTTATGGTTGACTTTTCCACTCTACATAATGCAAACTGAAAAACTCGTTGTTTTCAGCTGCTTCTGCAGCAGTGGGAAGAGCAAGCCTGTGGGAGTCCTCCCCAGGTTGGCCCCAGCACAGAGCTGCATCATTCGACACACCCCTCATGCCTTGTCTCCTTGTCTGTGAGGTGGTAATGATGGTGCAGGGAGCTCCAGGGGTTGTCGTGAAGGTTACAGAGATGGGGAGTGTAAACTTTGAACAGTGTGCCCCACATAAAATGCAGATCTGGTGAGCAGAGGCAGCTGCTCACATTAATTGTTGATGCCAAGGCACTGGAGTTCCACAACAGCCTATGCCTTTCTTTCCTGGGTCCTTTTTGTCTCAGCCACCACCTTAGAGAAAGTGACTCAGCAAGGCTGGTGCTTGTGGAGCTCTCTACAAAGCCAGCTAATTCACACGGGCGATGCCCTGGAGATAAGGGGGTTTTCCTGGGAGGTAGGACCCCATTTCAGAGGCTTAACTAGCCGGTTTCTCCTAACTGGTCCTGTCCTCCAGGGTCAAGATGAAGGCCCGCCAGGAGCCTGGTAGTCTCACCAGAGTTTTCCACTGGAAGCATGAAGGACCCCATGGGGCCTCGTGCAGAATGACACGGGTGTTGGAGGGAGAACAGGGGGGACATCGCCTGTACCATCATGGGCAGGTCACTATATCTGGCTCAAGCCGGCTTTCTTCCCATCGGGGAAATGGCAGAAGACCATGCTTTTTCACAGGAGGGATGAGGGTTTAGGGAGGTATTTGATGACTGTGTTGGGGCTGCATGAGTAACAGAGTTGACGGAGGGGCCTTGGAGTCACAGACTTGGGTTCAGGCCCCTGCTGCTGCCACATAAAAGTAGATCGCTTGGGTAAGCCATGGACCTCAGTGTCCCCCTCTGTGCACTGGGGATAATACCTAGCATGTAGGTCTGTGAGGGGTACAAAATAGAAGGCCATATTAGGAACTTAGAGAAGAGCCTGGTACTCACTAGATTGTAGTTTTATGGTGATACTCTGGCATCATTGGTGTTGCAGACCTGGTCCTACCCTCTGGAAGCTTTGGCTGTGTGACAGATGGCTTATGATGCCGTGGCTGACAGAAAGAAGTGGCGTCTGTCTTTTCTTAAGATTAAGGGTACAGAGGGGTGCCTGGTGGCTCAATCTTTGAAGCATCCAACTCTTGGTTTCAGCTAAGGTCATGATCTCAGGGTGGTGGGATTGAGCCCTGAGGTGTGCTCTGCTCTCAGTGTAGAATCTGCTGGAGGTTCTATCTCCCTGTATTTGTGTGTGTGTGCTCTCTCTGTATCTCTGTCTCTGTCAATCTCTCCCTAAAATAAATGAATCTGTAAAAATAAATAAATACATACATGCCTAAGTTAATTAATTATGGGTACAGAAATCAGTGATGGAGCTGGGCTGATGGGACTCTTGGCAGCAAACACAGGTGCACCCTGCTTGAAGGCTCGGGGGTAGCTGCGGTGTCGCCAGTGGTGATGGGGTTGTGAGGAAGTTGCCTCGTGCAGCATCCAGAGGGGAACTTAGATGGGGAGGGTTCCAGGGAGTAAATGCCCATGGGTAGGAAGCATCTTCAGGCAGACGAATGTCAGAGGGTGTCCTCATGGATGGGGAGGCACCCTTTCTCCCTGAAGCTGCCCACGAGTGGAGGTTTGCCTGCTGGGGACATAAGTAAATCATTGGGGTTTAGCCTCCTAAGCTGTTAATTTATGAAGATGTGGCCAAGACCTTGTCTCACTGCTTTTTAAAGAGAAGTAAATTAAACTGTTGTTTGGGATGGTGTTGTCTTCCAAAGGCTCATTCAGAGTCAGTGGCAGAGCTGCTGTGGGCTTTCCAACTTGTCTTGAAAGCCTGGTCCAGACAAGGGTGAGGGATATTCCCATCTCTTGGGGTCTCTTGCCCTCTCTGTTTATGGCAGAACGTGGTTTTGTGACTGGTAAATGAACAGGCATCTTGTGCAGATCCTTCAGCTCTTCGTGTGGCTGCAGTAGAGGAAATTCCCATTCACTGGGCACAGACTGTGGCTGGACGGGCGGTGTGGCGGGGCTCTCACCGAGCATTCTCCTTTCACGTAATCCCCGACCAGACATGAGTTTTGTGGTGTTGCCACTTTCCTGCTGGCCAGGAGGGAAGTTGAGGCCCAGGAAAGTTACACTTTCTCGCTGTGGTAAGCGGCAGAGCCATGTCAGCCGGTCCAGACCCTGGCTTTCAGGTCTGTTTGCTGTGAGCATTTCCTCTTGTGTTTCCAGCTTTTGGCCTGTTTGGCCTATCAAGCTATTGATGGTGTATTGATAATTCTAATACTCTCGACATTGTGAGAGATTAGCTCTTCACTTTGTGCTAGAAATGTTTCTTGCTGTATTTTTCTTTTAATTAAAAAAAAAAAAAAGTCAAAGTCCCACGTTTCTGCCCATATGAATCTCCCTGAGTCTCCCTGTTGTGAAGTGGTTGGGTTTGGGGATTTCTAGGGCAGGGGCCCTGACATAGTTGGTGGTGGCTTTGCCTGGAGGAGCCCATGGCTCAGGACTTAGAGTGGGGACTGGAGCAGTGTGAACTGTGGCCTGAAAATGTGTTCGTGTGTGCTGAGGTGGTGCCCAGATTCTTTTGGAGGATGAACTGAGGTTTTGATCAGTAAGTTAGAGAAACACTTGATGAAATAACACTGATAATTTTGTTTTTGTATTCAATCCTAATTTTGTGTTTTTGTTTTCGTGTAGTGCAGTGTGCTCTATGTTCTAAGAAAAAATTGGCAATCAATTCATACAGTATCATGATTTAATAATCCTTCCTCACTCACCGGGTCATATTTCAGGTTTTTATATGTAGTTTTTATATCTGTAGTTCTTTTTCTGAATTCTGCATTTTGATTCATTCCTTCATTTTTAAATTTCTTATTTTAAAGATTTTATTTATTTGAGAGAGAGAGAGAGAATGAGCTAGGAGCAGGGGCAGAGGGAGAAGGAAAGGGAGACTCCTCACTGAGCAGGGAGCCTGATGTGGGTCTCAGATCCCAGGTCTCTGAGATCAGGACCTGACCCAAAGGCAGATGCTTAACAGACTGAGCTACCCAGGTGCCCCCCCATTCCTTCACATTTTTATTTTTACTCCAGTGCTGCACTGTTTGGCTGGTTGCTTCAGTTTCTGGGAGGGAGGGAGATGACCCCCTCCCATGTTCTTCTAACAAGTTTGCTTTTCCTGCGTTGACTGGAGAAGGGCCAGGCTTCCTGAAGATGAGTAGGATGATTCAGTGACACCCAAAAGGCAGTGGCTATCATTGTTCCCACTGTGCTTCAACAACTTCACCCACTGACTCTTTGATGATGGCAGCCACCAGCAAATCTTCTGCAGAGGACTGCTGCCTTGGGATGCTTTTCTGTGGTGCTGGACTTCATTCCCCCTGGCAGCCAGTACAGCTAGGATTAGAACCTAGGAAAAGTCCCATTAGAACCCAAGAAAGTGGGGTGCCTGGGTGGCTTAATTGATTGTCTGCCTTTGGCTCAGTTCATGGTCTTAGGGTCCTGAGATCAAACCCTGCACTAGTGTCCGTGCTGGCTGTGGAGCCTACTTAAAATCAAACAATCAGAAATCAGCCCAAGAAAGTACCCTCCTTTGTGTTGGTCTATACTGTGGATCAGATTTTATTTTTCTTTTCTTTTTTTCTTTCTTCTTTCTTTTTAAAGATTATTTATTTGTCAGTGAGAGAGCACAAGCAGGGGGAGCAACAGGCAGAGGGAGAGGCAGGCTTCTGGTTGGGTAAGGAGTCTGATGCCGGAATTGATCCCAGGACCCTGTGATCATGACCAGAGTCATGTTAGGCTGCTGCCTAACAGACTGAGCCAACCAGGCATCCCCCAGGATCAGACTTCAATAACCCTACCAGATTTCTTTAGCTTTGACATTTTAAAGGACAATGAAAGCTAGCTAAACCTACACCAGGATTCTGCATCTGCTGGGGCTGTGCTGTCCGGGCCTATGTGCCTCCTGTTCTTCTAACCCCATCAATTCCACCCATGTTTTAGCCAGAGAACTGTAGGCAGGTGTGGGTGTGTCACTGAAAGCTTTGACTCATCATTCATATCTTTATTGTAAGCTTATAATCTTTATTTTTTTCTTTTTTTGAGTAAGATTTTATTGATCTGTTTGTTTATGAGAATGAATGGGGAGCAGAGGCAGAGGGAGAAGCAGACTCCCTGCTGAGCAGGAAGTCTGACATAGGGCAAGATCCCAGGATTATGACCTGAGCCCAATGCAGATGCTTAACCGACTGAGCCACCCAGGCGCCTCTTTATTTTTCCTTTATTGATTATCTGCCTTTCTGAGGCAGTGTTCTACCTGGGTTTTCATAACTCTACACTAAGGTATTCTTCCACTAGTGTGGCCTGTTTTGAGGTAATTCCTATACATTTTGGCTATGCTGCTAAATGATGCTATGATCTTGGACTCTTTTTTTTTTTTTTTAACCTCTCTGAGCCTTGGTTTCCTCTGTGCTAATGGGGATAATATACCCTCTCTTGCAGATGTGTGGAGGGCCATGGCTGACTTGGATGCAGTTGGAGTCATCTCACGGCACATGGAATTACACAATTTATCTTGCTTCCTGTCTTGATAACGACATCTTGGTTTTCATGCTGTCTTAGAAAAAGTAGAACTTGACTTACATGTAAGTTGTGAATTCACGTACTTTTGACAGAGGTGTTATTTTAGTTTAGTTTAGTTTAGTTTAAGGCAGGCTCCACACCCAGTGCAGAGCCCAGTGTGGAACTCAAACTCACCACCATGAGATCAAGACCCGAGCTGAGATCAAGAGTTGGCCGCTCAACCAGCCTAGTCACCCAGGCATCCCTTCTGTTTATCATTTTTCAAAAAATGTGACAAGTAACACTTTTTCTGCCTGGACCTGTCCTCACACCTGCTATGCTGGCCTGGGGGTCAGACGTGTAACTGGTGTGGTGCTGGTGATGATGAGCAAGACAATTGTTAAGTCTTTTTACCCTAATTGCTGTTGTCCTATTATTTCCCTTTTTTTTTTAAGATTTTATTTTATATCGTGGTGATATATACAAAAACTGTTGCTTTTGGTCCTGCATTAAAACTTGAATATGTAGGGCATTTTTCAAGGATTCATCCCTGGAGATACAGTATTTGTTTTACTCTGTCTGACTTATTTTGCTTAGCACAATACCCTCTAGGTACATCCATACTGTTGTAAATATCAGGATCTCATCCTTTTTGATGGCTGAGTAATATACCATTGTGTGTATGTACCACTTCGTCTTCTGTTGCTGGACACTTGGGCTGCTTCCATACCTCGGCTATGGAAAAAAAAAAATGCTGCAGTAGGCTTAGGGGTGCCTCTGTGCTTTCAGAATGTTGAGTCTGATGTGTCAACTGCCACAACAGTCGTGGCAACTCAGGAAGGGAGCCGGGTCCAGGAGGTAAGAGGAGGAGTGCAGCTTTAGGCAATCTGAGTTGAGGTGTCTGTGGGACCCGCAGGTGTAGGTTCTGGTTGGACAGTCAAAATGTAGGGATGGGTGCTTGGGGGAAGAGATGCAATCATGCTGTTGCCAAGGGATATATTCCTTGTAGAGAGAGTGACAGTTAAGGATTTAGGGTAATTCCTTCTTTTCTTGGGCAGATAAAGGGGAAGAATAAAGGAGTAGTGGATGGAAGGGGAGGGACGTGGCTTTGATGCCAGGAAGGCATTTTTGCACAGATGTCTAGAGAAGAGAGATTTCAAGGAATGAAATGTCAGCAATGTTCGATGATGTGAAAAGTTG